>NW_027597917.1:0-37500 GCF_964194155.1 Cetorhinus maximus
CCTCCAGCCCCTACAACCCCCCTATCTCTTTAACCTTCTCCAGCCCCTACAACCACTCCCTATCTCTGTAACCATTTCCAGCCATTACAACCCTCCCGATCTCTGTAACCTCCTCCAGCCCCTACAACCCTCCCTATCTCTGTAATCTACTCCAGCCCCCTACAACCCTCCCTATTCTGTAACCTCTTGCAACCCCTACAACCCTCCCAATCTCTGTAACCTCCTCCTGCCCCTACAACCCTCCCTATCTCTGTAACCTCCTCCAGCCCCTACAACCCTCCCTATCTCTGTAACCTCCTCCAGTCCCTACAACCCTCCCTATCTCTATAACCTCCTCTAGCCCCAACAACCCTCCCTATCTCTGTAACCTCCTCCATCCCTATAACTCTCCCTATTTCTATAACCTCCTCCAGCCCCAACAACCCTCCCTATCTCTGTAACCTCCTCCAGCCCCGACTACCCTCACTATCTCTGTAACCTCCTCCAACTTTTACAAACCTCCCTATTTCTGTGAACTCTTCCAGTCCCTACAACCCCTCCCTATCTCTGTAACCTTTTCCAGCCCTTACAACCCTCCCTATCTCTGAAACCTTTTCTAGCCCTTACAAACCTCCCTATTTCTATAACCTCCTCCAGCCCCAACAACCCTCCCTATCTCTGTAACCTCCTCCAACCCCTACAACCCCACTAGCTGTGTAACCTCCTCAAGCGCCTACACCCCTCCCTATCTCTGTAACCTCCTCCAGTCCCCTACAACCCTCCCTATCTCTGTAACCTCCTCCAACACCAACAACCCTCCCTATATCTGTAACCTCCTCCAGTCCCTACAACCCTCCCTATCTCTGTAACCTCCTCCAGCCCCTGCACCCCACCCTATCTCTGTAACCTCCACCAGCCCCGACAACCCTCCCTATCTCTGTAACCTCCTCCAGCCCCTACAACCCTCCCAATCTCTGTAACCTCCTCCAGCCCCTACAACCCCCCTATCTCTGAAACCTCCTGCAGCCCCTACAACTCTCCCTATTTCTATAACCTCCTCCAGCCCCAACAACCCTCCCTATCTCTGTAACCTCCTCCAACCCATACAACCCCCCTATCTGTGTAACCTCCTCAAGCGCCTACACCCCTCCCTATCTCTGTAACCTCCTCCAGTCCCCTACAACCCTCCCTATCTCTGTAACCTCCGCCAACCCCAACAACCCTCCCTATCTCTGTAACCTCCTCCAGCCCCTACACCCCACCCTATCTCTGTCACCTCCTCCAGCCCCGACAACCCTCCCTATCTCTGTAACCTCCTCCAGCCCCTACAACCCTCCCAATCTCTGTAACCTCCTCCAGCCCCTACAACCCCCCTATCTCTGTAACCTCCTCCAGCCCCTTCAAACCTCCCTATCTCTGTAACCTCCTCCAGCCCCGACAACCCTCACTATCTCTGTTACCTCCTCCAGCCCCTACTAACCTCCCTATCTCTGTAACCTCTTCCAGCCCCTACAACCCCTCCCTATCTCTGTAACCTTTTCCAGCCCCAACAACCCTCCCTATCTCTGTAACCTCCTTCAACCCCTACAACCCCCCTATCTGTGTAACCTCCTGAAGCGCCTACACCCCTCCCTATCTCTGTAAGCTCCTCCAGTCCCCTAAAACCCTCCCTATCTCTGTAACCTCCTCCAGCCCCTACACCCCACCCTATCTCTGTAACCTCGTCCAGCCCCTACAAACCTCCCTATTTCTGTAACCTCTTCCAGTCCCTACAACCCCTCCCTATCTCTGTAACTTTTCCAGCCCTTACAACCATCCCTATCTCTGTAACCTCCTCCAGCCCTTACAACCCTCCCTATCTCTGTAACCTCCTCCAGCCCCTACAACCCTCCCTATCTCTGTAACCTCCTCCAGCCCCTACAACTCTCCCTATTTCTATAACCTCCTCCAGCCCCAACAACCCTCCCTATCTCTGTAACCTCCTCCAACCCCTAATACCCCATTAGCTGTGTAACCTCCTCAAGCGCCTACACCCCTCCCTATCTCTGTAACCTCCTCCAGCCCCTACAACCCTCCCTATCTCTGTAACCTCCTCCAGCCCCACAGCCCTCACTATCTCTGTTGCCTCCTCCCGCCCTACAAACCTCCCTATCTCTGTAACCTCCTCCAGCCCTTACAACCCTCCCTATCTCTGTAACCTCCTCCAGCCCCTACAACCCTCCCTATCTCTGTAATCTACTCCAGCCCCTACAACCCTCCCTATTCTGTAACCTCTTGCAGCCCCTACAACCCTCCCAATCTCTGTAACCTCCTCCTGCCCCTACAACCCTCACTATCTCTGTAACCTCCTCCAGCCCCTACAACCCTCCCTATCTCTGTAACCTCCTCCAGTCCCTACAACCCTCCCTAAATCTATAACCTCCTCCAGCCCCAACAACCCTCCCTATCTCTGTAACCTCCTCCAGCCCCTATAACTCTCCCTATTTCTATAACCTCCTCCCCACCTACCCCCACTCGATCTCTGACTCTTCCCTCCACCCCTCCCTTTGCACAGGTCTGCCATTCACGGCCGTGGTCTCTTTTGTAAAAGAAACATTGACGCCGGGGAGATGGTGATAGAATATTCCGGAATCGTTATTCGATCTGTGTTAACCGACAAGCGGGAAAAATATTACGACAGCAAGGTAATGGACGCTGCACTGGGAGGTCGTGTGTCTCTTCATACACTGACTGTGGCTCCTGTGCCACGGCCACCTAATGGGCTATTATATCGAGGCAGAGAGAAGTCCTGTTAAACTTTTACATGTTATTGGTTAACCCACACTTGGAGCACTGTGCACAGGAACAGGAGGAGGCCCATTCAGCCCCCTCGAGCCTGTTACACAGGAACAGGAGGAGGCCATTCAGCCCCCTCGAGCCTGTTACACAGGAACAGGAGGAGGCCCATTCAGCCCCCTCGAGCCTGTTACACAGGAACAGGAGGAGACCCATTCAGCCCCCTCGAGCCTGTTACACAGGAACAGGAGGAGGCCCATTCAGCCCCCTCGAGCCTGTTACACAGGAACAGGAGGAGGCCCATTCAGCCCCTCGAGCCTGTTACACAGGAACAGGAGGAGGCCCATTCAGCCCCTCGAGCCTGTTACATAGGAACAGGAAAAGGCCCATTCAGCCCCCTCGAGCCTGTTACACAGGAACAGGAGGAGGCCCATTCAGCCCCCTCGAGCCTGTTACACAGGAACAGGAACAGGCCCATTCAGCCCCCTCGAGCCTGTTACACAGGAACAGGAGGAGGCCATTCAGCCTCCTCGAGCCTGTTACACAGGAACAGGAGGAGGCCCATTCAGCCCCCTCGAGCCTGTTACACAGGAACAGGAGGAGGCCCATTCAGCACCCTCGAGCCTGTTACACAGGAACAGGAGGAGGCCCATTCAGCCCCTCGAGCCTGTTACACAGGAACAGGAGGAGGCCCATTCAGCCCCCTCGAGCCTGTTACACAGGAACAGGAACAGGCCCATTCAGCCCCCTCGAGCCTGTTACACAGGAACAGGAGGAGGCCATTCAGCCTCCTCGAGCCTGTTACACAGGAACAGGAGGAGGCCCATTCAGCCCCCTCGAGCCTGTTACACAGGAACAGGAGGAGGCCCATTCAGCCCCCTCGAGCCTGTTACACAGGAATAGGAAGAGGCCCATTCAGCCCCCTCGAGCCTGTTACACAGGAACAGGATGAGGCCATTCAGCCCCCTCGAGCCTGTTACACAGGAACAGGAGGCCATTCAGCCCCTCTCGAGCCTGTTACACAGGAACAGGAGGAGGCCCATTCAGCTTATTCAGCCTTTCGGTGAGTGCGGTCTGTCCCAAGCCCCTTGGCCCCTGTTGCGTACCCCGGGGGGTGACTGGACGCTGTGAGTTCTGGCCCTCACGCTGCCCTCTCCCTTTCCCCCCCACCCCCGCAGGGGATCGGCTGCTACATGTTCCGGATCGACGACTTCGAGGTGGTGGACGCCACCATGCACGGCAACGCCGCCCGCTTCATCAACCACTCCTGCGAGCCCAACTGCTACTCCCGGGTCATCAACGTGGAGGGCCAGAAGCACATCGTCATCTTCGCCATGCGCAAGATCTACCGGGGCGAGGAGCTGACCTACGACTACAAGTTCCCCATCGAGGACGCCAGCAACAAGCTGCCCTGCAACTGCGGCGCCAAGAAATGTCGGCGCTTCCTCAACTGACCCAGCGGCGCCACGGACTGGAGAGGGACTGAACTGTCGCGTGGTGCTGGGCTCCCCTCCCGGGGAGAGGGGGAAGGGGAGGCGGGGGCGAGGTGGGGTGGGGTGGGGGAGAGAGGATGTAGGAGTGGACTTTCAGAGCGGCAAACTCCGCGGAAGCGAACTCAGGTGATGGGGGAAGTGGGGGGGGGTGGATTGCAGAGGGTGCGGGTACCCGAATGCTTCAGAGCTCTTGAATCGCCCCCTCCCCCCCCAGCCCCCTCTCCCCCCCACTTTTATACCGGCGTGAACCTCGAGAAGACGGAGTGGAGTGAGTGGCCCCCACCTACCTCGCCAGTCGCTCCGAGGAGGGGGTCTCTTGGTGTTTTTTTTTTTTAAAAAGCCTTCGCGGAATCAGGAAATATTCCCCCCCACCCGACCCCCCCCAATCTCCCCGCTCCCTGCTACCCCCACCCCCACCCAGAACTCCCCCCAACACCCCCTCCCCCATCCTCGTTCCCTGCCGACCCTATTCCCCGCCCCCACCCAGAACACCCCCCACCCCCACCTCCCCGTGGGGGATTAAAAGGACACCCAGGTAGGAATGTTGGCACGGCCTTGTCAGTTTTGCTTTTTTCTTTTACTTCCTTTGGGTGGGGTGGTGGGGTGCGGAATGGATAAAACCGTCAGGTCTTCCTCTTCCCCCCCCCCCCCACCCCCAAACAACCCCGTGGAGCCCCCTCCTCCCAGGGGCGCAACCCCCCCAACCCAGAACCAGCCTGTCCCCCCGCTGTCGGTGGGATTACAAGACCACTTCAGAACTTGGATGTCAGACCCTCCCCCACCCCCCGCATGAATGGGACAGACCCCCCGCCCCCGGCTATTGCTGGGGAGACGGGTGAAGGGATTCAGCCGGGACACAGACAACCAGGATTTATAGAACTCCAGAATTGGCAAACCGTCTCCTTCCCCAAGCCCCCGCCGATCGCTGGCGCTGTGGTCACTCACCGTGGGGCGTGTCTGCAGCCAGACACACGCGTGCCGGGGTCACCGCTGACACGTCACCATTGTAGCTGGGGAGGGGGAGGGTGGACAGAAGGCCCTTTGGCATTGAGAAGTGACTGAGGATACTCTTTCCCCACCCCCCACACTACCCCCCAGCTCCCAGCCGCGGGGAAGGGGTGGGGCCGGGAGATAGTCTCTGTTCCCCGGGGTCTCGGTGAGGGGGTGGGGCGGGTGACTGAGAGGATTGCTGGGGTGTACAGGGCTGCAGAATTGAGTCCCGCGGCTTAAAACCCTCCCGCAGTTTGACTACTGGGCTGCAGATGTTCAGAGACGCCCCCCCCAACACCAGAACGTTGCCCCTGCGTGTATTTTCTCACCGCCTCCCCCACCTTCTCTCCCCGAGGGGTTGTTAATCCTGTCGGGTTTAACCTCTGCCCTGGCGGTGGGGCAGGTTTGAGGGGGGGGCGAGAGTAATGGAGGAGGGAGGTGGTGAGGGGTTAGGACTTGGAAAGCCCCCCTTTATCGGCCTCTCCCGCTCTGGTTCCCCGGGACGTAGGGGAAAGGAGACGCTCTCTCGGGAGGGTCGCTCTCCGCTCACCACAGGGCAGCGTTCTGCCCTGGGACCTCGACGAGAAGGAGCCTGGGGGTGGGAGCTGGGGTTGAGTTGGGGGTGGGGGGGCTGCAGAACCCCTTCCTGATAACCTGGGGGCTCCTGTTAGGAGGAGGAGGGAGAGAGGCCATCCACATCGCCCCATAGAGGAGAGGCTGGGCCATGCGAGTGGAGGATTGTGACAGGCTGAGTCCTGTTGCGGCCGGAGTCAGTGACCGAAGTGGAGGGTTAGTCAGAGGGGTCGGGGGGTGCAGCCAGTCCTGGAGAGCTATGTCCCCACCCCCTAGCGGAGGAGACAGAGACTTTCCTTAAACACAATCGTCTTCCCTTTGAATCGAGCGTCAGGAACGAGGCCAATGTTTATTTTATTTTTAAGGATCTTTATCTTTGAACCTTCTGCCCCTCTCCCCAGCGAGGAGCTGCTCTCTGCTCCTGTATCTGTTACAGTGCAGGGATCGGCCCTGTTTCACTGGGAGTTAGCTCCCAGGAGTGCCCTTAAAGTCTCCGATCACAGCTCCTCCTGCAGCTCTCTCTCTCTCTCTCTCCCCCGGGGGAGAGTTGAGTGTCTTCTTTTTTTAAACAGATGAGGTTAAATCGACCGGTTACCTAGTCACCCCCAGCCGAGTGAGAGCGGGGATGTGAAGAGAGACAAGAAGGAGCTTTCCGTTTCATTCCTGCTCCTCTGCTCTGCTCTGTGCTAATCCTCACCCCCAGCCCCACCACCACACCCCTCACATGGCCCCTCCGCTCCTTCCCACTACCCTCACTCAATTTCACAGATATCTCTCCCTGTCTCCCTCCCTCTCCTCAGCCCCCTCTCCCTCCCTCTCAGCCCCCTCTCCCTCCCTCTCCTCAGCCCCCTCTCCCTCCCTCTCAGCCCCCTCTCCCTCCCTCTCCTCAGCCCCCTCTCCCTCCCTCTCAGCCCCCTCTCCCTCCCTCTCCTCAGCCCCCTCTCGCTCCCCCTCCTCAACCCCCTCTCCCTCCCTCTCCTCAGTCCCCTCGCCCTCCCTCGCCTCTGCCTTTCTCCCTCTCTGTCCCTCTCCCTCTCCTCTTCCCGCCTCCCTCTCTCACCCCCTCCACTCCCTGTGCTGTCACTGGAGCTGTCTCTCAGGTGAGCTAACAGTGCATCCTGAAAAACCCATACACTCACCCCAGCTAATGCCCCCCTGCCCCCTGTCCTGCCTTACTTGATCCCCTGTTCCTCCTCACAGACACCCCTAACCCCCAGTCCTCCATCACTGATCCTCCTCTCAAACCCACCCCCAATGCTCGTTCCCCCCTCTCAGACGCTCCCAACCCTTATTCACCCCTCACTGATCCTCCATTCCCCCCCTCACTGACCTATCCTCCCCCCACATCCCATTCCTCCTCTCAGTTGCTTCTCTCTTGGGCTCCATCTCACAGGCACCCCCCCCAACTCCCCCCCCCTCATCCTGTGAGACCAGCAGGGTACTGAGGGGCATCCCTCCAGGACCAGGAGCGAGTGAGATCCCCTCGGACCCCGAAGGGCTCCTGGCGGGACCTGGGGGGGAGCGGAGGATTTCGTCAGGTGGCCTTGTTGCAGTGACCTGAGAAGCGGGAATGCGGGGTGGACGTAGCAGGAGGGAACTGTGGTGGGGGGGTGTGGTGGGGTGGTGGTGTGTGGCTGGTTAAGGGGCCCGTGGCAGGGGGTTGGTATCCCACATCGCCCGCCCGAGACTGGAGCAGTGTGAAAGGGGGGAAAGCCGGTCGTGTGTGTCTGTGTGTGTCACTGTGTGCGTGTGTCACTGTGTGCGTGTATCACTGTGTGCGCGTGTGTCACTGTGTGCGCGTGTGTCACTGTGTGCGCGTGTCAGTGTGTGCGCGTGTGTCAGTGTGTGCGCGTGTGTCACTGTGTGCGCGTGTGTCACTGTGTGCGTGTGTCACTGTGTGCGTGTATCACTGTGTGCGCGTGTGTCACTGTGTGCGCGTGTGTCAGTGTGTGCGCGTGTGTCACTGTGTGCGCGTGTGTCAGTGTGTGCGCGTGTGTCAGTGTGTGCGCGTGTGTCACTGTGTGCGCGTGTGTCACTGTGTGCGTGTGTCACTGTGTGCGCGTGTGTCACTGTGTGCGCGTGTGTCACTGTGTGCGCGTGTGTCACTGTGTGCGCGTGTCACTGTGTGCGCGTGTGTCACTGTGTGCGCGTGTGTCACTGTGTGCGTGTGTGTCAGTGTGCGCGCGTGTGTCTGTGCGCGCGTGTGCGTGTCTGTGTGTGTGTGTATCTGTGTCTGTGCGTACGCGCGTGTGTGTGCCTGTGTGCGTGTATCACTGTGTGCGCGTGTGTCACTGTGTGCGCGTGTGTCACTGTGTGCGCGTGTCAGTGTGCGCGCGTGTGTCTGTGCGTGCGTGTCTGTGTGTGTGTGTGTATCTGTGTCTGTGCGTACGCGCGTGTGTGTGCCTGTGTGCGTGGCCTGGGTCACTGCTCATCCAAGAACTCCGCTGTACAATTGTCCAAAAGAAGGGTTGAATTGTTTGCGATTGGTGGTGGTGGAGGGGGTGGTGGTGGTGGTGGAGGGGGAGGTGACACACGCAGTTCAAAATCTTTGCCGTCTCTTCTTTTTAAGATAAAAAAAACACTAAAGGGTAGCGGACGACGGTGAGGTCTCACCTAAATCCCCTGTTAACCTGAGGTGGAGCCCGAGGCCATCCCCGGCAACCCCACAGCCAGATCGTGGGACGCTGGGGGTGCCAGGTAACAGAACTCAGGCGGTGACGTGTCTGCGTGTGTCAGCCAGCCTCGCCCTCCCTCACCCGCTGGCTGCCCCCCCCTTCCCCCATACCCTACCCCCTCCTGACCACACCCAACCCCCCCACCCCCCTTCCCCCCAAAGGAATAAACCCCAGTCCGATCACATCTCTCCCCCCCCACCCCCCCCCCCGCCCAACCTCTGCCTGACCACAGGCCACGGACCGTTTGCATTATGAAGGAGACTTCCTAGTCCGGTTGTGTTTTATTATTATAACGTTTTCCTTTTTCCCCCTCGTTTTTATTTTTAAATCGAGGGAGCGGGGTGAGTGGCGAAAACCTTGCTAGATAACTTTGTGTAAAAAAAAAACAAAAAAGAGTTGTACATATCTGTATAGATATTTCTAAAACCCATTATTTTCTATGCACTTTTTTTATTTAAGAAATGGTTTCCTTAATAAAGACGTTCAGTTGTTCAGAGGCACAGGCTGCGGCGCTGGTGTTCGATTTTTCCCGGTGCGGACGGAGGGAGAGAGAGAGAGGCAGCGGCCGTCAGCCTGCGCGTCCCGAGACCATGCGCCATTCCCGAATCGAGGAGCGGGAAAATGCTGTGAGAGAGACTCAACAACAGCTTGAATTTGTATAATGCCTTCAGCGTTTTTTTTCCCCCAAAAAAAAAGATTTATTGGGACATGGGCGTCGCCGGTTGGACCTGCGTGTGCTGCCCCATCCCTAATTGCCCCCCTTGAGAAGGCGGTTGGGGGGGTGAGCGGCCTTCTTGAGCCGCTGGAACCCCCGTGTGGTGTAGGTACACCCGCAGCGCTGTTAGGGAGGGAGTCCCAGGATTTTGACCCGGCGACAAGCGAAGGAACGGCCGATGTGTTTCCAAGTCGGGATGGTGAGTGGCTCGGAGGGGAACTTCCAGGTTGGTGGTGTTCCCCATGTGTCTGCTGCCCTTGTCCTTCTCGATGGTTAGTGGTCGCGGGTTTGGAAGATGCTGTCGAAGGAGCCTTGGTGAGTTGCTGCAGTGCATCTTGTAGAAGGGGAGCTTCTGCCAGAGGTGGAGTGAATGGATGTTGAAGGTGGTGGGGATGTGGTGCCCATCAAGCGGGGCTGCTTTGCCCTGGACGGCGTCGAGCTTCTTGAGTGTTGTGGGAGCTGCCCTCATCCAGGCAAGTGGGGAGTATTCCATCACACTCCTGACTTGTGCCTTGTAGATGGTGGACAGACTATGGGGAGTCAGGAGATGAGTTACTCACTACAGGATTCCCAGCCCCTGACCTGCTCTTGTAGCCACAGTATTTATGTGGCTAGTCCAGTTCAGTTTCTGGTCAATAGTAGCCCCCAGGATGTTGATAGTGGGGGATTCAGTGATGGTAATGCCATTGAATGTCATGGGGCGATGGTTAGATTCTCTCTTGTTGGAGATGGTCATTGCCTGACACTTTGTGACCTTATGATGGAAGGAAGGTCATTGATGAAGCAGCTGAAAATGGTTGGGCCGAGGACACTACCCTGAGGAACTCCTGCAGTGATGTCCTGGAGCTGAGATGATTGACCTCCAACAACCACAACCATCTTCCAACCAGCGGAGAGTTTTCCCCCTGATTCCCATTGACTCCAGTTTTGCCCGGGCTCCTTGATGCCACACTAGGTCAAATGCTGCCTTGATGTCAAGAGCAGTCACTCTCACCTCACCTCGGGAGTTCAGCTCTTTTGTCCATGTTTGAACCAAGGCTGTAATGAGGTCAGGAGCTGAGTGGCCCTGGCAGAACCCAAACTGGGCGTCAGTGAGCAGGTTATTGCTAAGCAAGTGCAGCTTGATAGCACAGTTGATGACCCCTTCCATCACCTTACTGATGGGGGTGGGGTAGTTGGCTGGGTTGGATTTGTCCTGCTTTTTGTGTACAGGACATACCTGGGCAATTTTCCACATAGCCGGGCAGATGCCAGTGTTGTAGCTGTACTGGGACAGCTTGGCTAGGGGCGCGGCAAGTTCTGGAGCACAAGTCTTCAGTACTATTGCTGGAATATTGTCAGGGAACATAGCCTTTGCAGTATCCAGTGCCTTCAGCCATTTCTTGATATCACGTGGAGTGAATCGAATTGGCTGAAGACTGGCATCTGTGATGCTGGGGACCTCCGGAGGAGGCCGAGATGGATCATCCACTCGGCACTTCTGGCTGAAGATTGTTGCGAATGCTTCAGTCTTATCTTTTGCACTGATGTGCTGGGCTCCTCCATCATTGAGGATGGGGATATTTGTGGAGCCTCCTCTTCCAGTGAGTTGTTTAATTGTCCACCACCATTCACGACTGGGATGGGAGGAGTGTGTGAATTATCAAGCCCCACTACTCCAGAGGCCATACCATTACTTTAACTGTTTAATTCTCTCACCGAAATGGTCAGCTGTGCACCTGTACTTCCAGGGCACTGAAGAAAGGAAACTCTGACCAGGCTTCTTTCAAAAATGATTCATTTATTTTAAAACAAAATTTATTTTTAACAAGTCGCAAGTACTAGTTAACACACAGTTGTAATCGTTAAGTATAACTATCTATCTCTTCCGAAATAATTCCTCCAGCGCACGTGCACACAGACACAAACACAGACACGCGCACACACACAGACACGCGCGCACACAGACACGCGCACACACACAGACACGCGCGCACACACAGACGCGCGCACACAGACACGCGCACACACACAGACACGCGCACACACAGACACGCGCACACACACAGACGCGCGCACACAGACACGCGCGCACACACAGACACGCGCGCACACACACAGACGCGCGCACACACAGACACGCGCACACACACAGACACGCGCGCACACAGACACGCGCACACACAGACACGCGCACAGACATGCACACAGACACGCGCACACACAGACACGCGCACACACAGACACGCGCACACACACAGACACGCGCACACACAGACACGCGCGCACACAGACACGCGCGCACACAGACACGCGCGCACACAGACACGCGCGCACACAGACACGCGCGCACACAGACACGCGCGCACACAGACACGCGCGCACACAGACGCGCACACACAGACACGCGCACACACAGACGCGCACACACAGACGCGCACACAGACACGCGCACACACAGACACGCGCACACACACGCGCGCACACACAGACGCGCGCACACACAGACGCGCGCACACAGACACGCGCGCACACAGACACGCGCGCACACAGACACGCGCGCACACAGACACGCGCGCACAGACACGCGCGCACACAGACACGCGCGCACACAGACACGCGCGCACACAGACACGCGCGCGCACACAGACACGCGCGCGCACACAGACGCGCGCGCACACACAGACGCGCGCACACACAGACACGCGCGCACACACAGACGCGCGCACACAGACACGCGCGCACACACAGACACGCGCACACACACACACGCGCACACACACAGACACGCGCGCGCACACAGACACGTACACATGCACACACACACACAGACCACGTGCGCGCACACAGACGCACGCGCACACACAGACACGTGCGCACACAGACACGTGCGCACACACACACACGCGCACACACAGACACGCGCGCACGCACACAGACGCGCACACACAGACACGCGCGCACACACAGACACGCGCGCGCACACAGACACGCGCGCACACACAGACACGCGCACACACACAGACACGCACACAGACATGCACACACACGCGCGCACACACATGCGCGCACACAGACACGTGCGCACACACAGACACGCGCACACACAGACACGCGCACACACACAGACACGCGCACACACAGACACGCGCACACACACAGACACGCGCACACACACAGACGCGCACACAGACACGCGCGCACACACGCGCACACACACAGACACGCGCGCACACACAGACACGTGCGCACACAGTCACGCGCACACACAGACACGCGCGCACACAGACACGCGCACACCCACGGACACGCGCGCACACACGGACACGCGCGCGCACACAGACACGCGCGCACACACAGACACGCGCGCACACACAGACACGCGCGCACACAGACACGCGCGCACACAGACACGCGCACACACACAGACACGCGCACACACACAGACACGCGCGCACACACACAGACACGCGCGCGCACACAGACACGCGCGCGCACACAGACACGCGCGCACACAGACACGCGCGCACACAGACACGCGCGCACACAGACACGCGCACACACAGACACGCGCACACACACAGACGCGCGCACACAGACACGCGCACACACACACGGACACGCGCGCACACACGGACACGCGCGCACACACAGACACGCGCGCACACACAGACACGCGCGCACACACAGACACGCGCGCACACACAGACACGCGCGCACACACACAGACACGCGTGCACACAGACACGCGCACACACACAGACGCGCGCACACACACGCGCGCACACAGACACGCGCGCATACAGACACGCGCACACACACAGACACGCGCGCGCACAGACACGCGCACACACAGACACGCGCGCACACACAGACACGCGCGCGCACACAGACACGCGCGCATACACAGACACGCGCGCACACACACAGACACGTACACATGCACACACACACACAGACCACGTGCGCGCACACAGACGCGCACACGCACAGACCACGTGCGCACACACAGACACGCGCGCGCACAGACCACGTGCGCACACACAGACACGCGCACACACACACAGACACGCGCGCACACACACAGACACGCACACACACACAGACACGCGCGCACACACAGACACGCGCGCACACACAGACACGCGCACACACACAGACACGCGCGCGCACACACAGACACGCGCGCGCACACAGACACGCGCGCATACACAGACACGCGCACACACACACAGACACGTACACATGCACACACACACACAGACCACGTGCGCGCACACAGACGCGCACACGCACAGACCACGTGCGCACACACAGACACGCGCGCGCACAGACCACGTGCGCACACACAGACACGCGCACACACACACAGACACGCGCGCACACACACAGACACACGCACACACACACAGACACGCGCGCACACACAGACACGCGCGCACACACAGACACGCGCACACACACAGACACGCGCGCACACACACAGACACGCGCGCACACACACAGACACGCGCGCACACACACAGACACGCGCGCACACACAGACGCGCGCGCACACACAGACGCGCGCGCACACACAGACGCGCGCGCACACACAGACGCGCGCGCACACACAGACGCGCGCGCACACACAGACGCGCGCGCACACAGACACGCGCGCACACACAGACACGCGCGCACACACAGACACGCGCGCACACAGACACGCGCGCACACAGACACGCGCGCACACACAGACACGTACACATGCACACACACACACAGACCACGTGCGCGCACACAGACACACGCGCACACACACAGACACACGCGCACACGCACAGACCACGTGCACACACACTCCAGTCTCTGCAGAGATGGGCTTTGGAGAATGGGTGTTATAAAGTGAAGGGTAAAGTCCGCAGGGTCTCGATGCTGTCAACCTGGGATTCCCTCGTGTGAAGACTCACTAACTGGTCTCAGCTTTGCAGGTCCAAATACAGACCAGTTAAACTCAGGTGAGGGTTCTCTGGCTACAGGTTGATAGCCACACACAATTACAGGCAAGGTTACAGAGAGAGGGAGCCAGTTAGGGTAGCCTTCCTTCCTCAGCTTGTTCCCCAACAAGATGGTGCTCAAGACCAGCAGGGTTGTAGGGGTTGAAGGACGTTACAGAGATAGGGAGGGGTGTAGGGGTTGAAGGACGTTACAGAGATCGGGAGGGGTGTAGGGGCTGGAGGAAGTTACAGAGATAGGGAGGGTTGTAGGGGTTGAAGGACGTTACAGAGATAGGGAGGGGTGTAGGGGTTGAAGGACGTTACAGAGATAGGGAGGGGTGTAGGGGCTGGAGGAAGTTACAGAGATAGGGAGGGTTGTAGGGGCTGGAGGAGGTTACAGAGATAGGGAGGGTTGTAGGGGCTGGAGGAGGTTACAGAGATAGGGAGGGTTGTAGGGGCTGGAGGAGGTTACAGAGATAGGGAGGGGTGTAGGGGCTAGAGGAGGTTACAATGTTAGGGAGGGGTGTTGGGGCTGGAGGAGGTTACAGAGATAGGGAGGGTTGTAGGGGCTGGAGCGAGTTACAGAGATAGCGAGGGTTGTAGGGGCTGGAGGAGGTTACAGAGATAGGGAGGGTTGTAGGGGCTGGAGCGAGTTACAGAGATACCGAGGGTTGTAGGGGCTGGAGGACGTTACAGAGATAGGGTTATAAGGGCGGGAGGAGGTTACAGAGATAGGGTTGTAGGGGCTGCGGGAGGTTACAGAGATAGGGAGGCTTGTAGGGGCTGGAGGAGGTTACAGAGATAGGGAGGGTTGTAGGGGCTGGAGCGGGTTACAGTGATAGGGAGGTTTGTAGGAGCTGGAGGAAGTTTGAGATAGGGAGGGTTGTATGGGCTGGTGGAGTTTACAGAGATAGGGAGCTTTGTCGGGGCTGGAGGAGGTTACAGAGATTGGGAGGGTTGCAGAGCCTGGAGAAGGTTACAGGGATAGTGATGGTTGTAGGGGCTAGAGGATGTTACAGGGATAGCGAGGGTTGTAGGGGCTGGAGGAGGTTATAGAGATAGGGAGGGTTGGAGAGGCTGGAGGAAGTTACAGGGACAAGGAGGGTTGTTGGGGCTGGAGGAGGTTACAAGGATAGTGAGGGTTGTAGGGGCTGGAGGAAGTTACAGAGATAGGGTTGTAGGGGCTGGAGCGGGTTACAGAGATAGGGAGTGTTCCATGGGCTGGAGGAGGTTATAGAGGTAGGGAGGGTTGTAGAGGCTGGAGGAGGTTACAGAGATAGGGAGGGTTGCAGATTCTGGAGGAGGTTAAAGAGATTGGGAGGTTTGTAGGAGCTGGAGGAAGTTACAGAGATAGGGAGGGTTGTAGGGGCTGGAGGAGTTTACAGAGATAGGGAGCTTTGTTGGGGCTGGAGGAGGTTACAGGGATAGTGACGGTTGTAGGGGCTAGAGGATGTTACAGGGATAGGGAGTGTTGTAGAGGTTGGAGGAGGTTATAGGGATAGGGAGTGTTGTAGAGGCTGGAGGAGGTTACAGAGATAGGGAGGGTTGTAGGGGCTGGAGGAGGTTACGGAGATAGGGAGGGTTGTAGAGGCTGGATGAAGTTACACAGATAGGGTTGTAGGGGCTGGAGGAGGTTAAAGAGAGGGAGGATTGTAGGGGGTGGAGGTGGTTACAGAGATAGGGAGGGTTCTAGAGGCTGGAGGAGGTTACGGAGATAGGGAGGGCTGAAGGGGCTGGAGGAGGTTACGGAGATAGGGAGGGTTGTAGGGGCTGGAGGAAGTTACAGAGATAGGGAGGGTTGTAGGGGCTGGAGGAGTTTACAGAGATAGGCAGGGCTGTAGGGGCTGCAGGAGGTTACAGAGATAGGGTTGTAGAGGCTGGAGGAGGTTACAATGTTAGGGAGGGGTGTTGGGGCTGGAGGAGGTTACAGAGATAGGGAGGGTTGTAGGGGCTGGAGGCGGTTACAGAGATAGGGAGGATTGTAGGGGCTGGAGGAGGTTACAGAGATAGGGTTGAAGGGGCTGGAGGTGGTTACAGAGATGGGCAGGGTTGTAGGGGCTGGAGGAGGTTACAGAGATAGGGTTGTAGAGGCTGGAGGAGGTTACAGTGATAGGAAGGTTTGTAGGGGCTGGAGCGGGATACAGAGATAGCGAGGGTCGTAGGGGCTGGAGGATGTTACAGAGATAGGGAGGGTTGTAGGGAATGGAGGAGGTTACAGAAATAGTGAGAGTTGTAGGGGCTGGAGCTGGTTACAGAGATAGGGTTGGTTGTAGGAGCTGGAGGAAGTTACAGAGATAGGATGGGTTGTAGGGGCTGGAGGAGGTTACAGGGCTAGTGAGGGTTGTAGGGGCTGGAGGAGGTTATAGAGAAAGGGAGGGTTGTAGAGGCTGGAGGAGGTTACATAGATAGGGTTGTCGGGGCTGGAGGAGGTTACAGAGATAGGGAGCTTTGTAGGGACTGGTGGAGGTTACAGAGAATGTGAGGGTTGTACAGGCTAGAGGATGTTACAGGGATAGGGAGGGTTGTAGTGGCTGGAGGATGTTACAGGGATAGGGAGGGTTGTCGGGGCTGGAGGAGGTTATAGAGGTAGGGAGGGTTGTAAAGGCTGGAGGAACTTACAGAGACAAGGAGGGTTGTAGGGGCTGGAGGAAGTTACAGAGATAGGGAGGGTTGTAGGGGCTGGAGGATGTTACAGGGATAGTGAGGGTTGTAGGGGCTGGAGGAAGTTACAGAGATAGGGTTGTAGGGGCTGGAGCGGGTTACAGAGATAGGGAGTGTTCCATGGGCTGGAGGAGGTTATAGAGGTAGGGAGGGTTGTAGAGGCTGGAGGAGGTTACAGAGATAGGGAGGGTTGCAGATTCTGGAGGAGGTTAAAGAGATTGGGAGGTTTGTAGGAGCTGGAGGAAGTTACAGAGATAGGGAGGGTTGTAGGGGCTGGAGGAGTTTACAGAGATAGGGAGCTTTGTTGGGGCTGGAGGAGGTTACAGGGATAGTGACGGTTGTAGGGGCTAGAGGATGTTACAGGGATAGGGAGTGTTGTAGAGGTTGGAGGAGGTTATAGGGATAGGGAGTGTTGTAGAGGCTGGAGGAGGTTACAGAGATAGGGAGGGTTGTAGGGGCTGGAGGTGGTTACGGAGATAGGGAGGGTTGTAGAGGCTGGATGAAGTTACACAGATAGGGAGGGTTGTAGGGGCTGGAGGAGGTTAAAGAGAGGGAGGATTGTAGGGGGTGGAGGTGGTTACAGAGATAGGGAGGGTTCTAGAGGCTGGAGGAGGTTACGGAGATAGGGAGGGCTGAAGGGGCTGGAGGAGGTTACGGAGATAGGGAGGGTTGTAGGGGCTGGAGGAAGTTACAGAGATAGGGAGGGTTGTAGGGGCTGGAGGAGTTTACAGAGATAGGCAGGGCTGTAGGGGCTGCAGGAGGTTACAGAGATAGGGTTGTAGAGGCTGGAGGAGGTTACAATGTTAGGGAGGGGTGTTGGGGCTGGAGGAGGTTACAGAGATAGGGAGGGTTGTAGGGGCTGGAGGCGGTTACAGAGATAGGGAGGATTGTAGGGGCTGGAGGAGGTTACAGAGATAGGGTTGAAGGGGCTGGAGGTGGTTACAGAGATGGGCAGGGTTGTAGGGGCTGGAGGAGGTTACAGAGATAGGGTTGTAGAGGCTGGAGGAGGTTACAGTGATAGGAAGGTTTGTAGGGGCTGGAGCGGGATACAGAGATAGCGAGGGTCGTAGGGGCTGGAGGATGTTACAGAGATAGGGAGGGTTGTAGGGAATGGAGGAGGTTACAGAAATAGTGAGAGTTGTAGGGGCTGGAGCTGGTTACAGAGATAGGGTTGGTTGTAGGAGCTGGAGGAAGTTACAGAGATAGGATGGGTTGTAGGGGCTGGAGGAGGTTACAGGGCTAGTGAGGGTTGTAGGGGCTGGAGGAGGTTATAGAGAAAGGGAGGGTTGTAGAGGCTGGAGGAGGTTACATAGATAGGGTTGTAGGGGCTGGAGGAGGTTACAGAGATAGGGAGCGTTGTAGGGACTGGTGGAGGTTACAGAGAATGTGAGGGTTGTACAGGCTAGAGGATGTTACAGGGATAGGGAGGGTTGTAGTGGCTGGAGGATGTTACAGGGATAGGGAGGGTTGTCGGGGCTGGAGGAGGTTATAGAGGTAGGGAGGGTTGTAAAGGCTGGAGGAACTTACAGAGACAAGGAGGGTTGTAGGGGCTGGAGGAAGTTACAGAGATAGGGAGGGTTGTAGGGGCTGGAGGATGTTACAGGGATAGTGAGGGTTGTAGGGTCTGAAGGAAGTTACAGAGATAGGGAGGGTGGTAGGTGCTGGAGGTGGTTACAGAGATAGGGAGGGTTGGAGGAGATTACAGAGATAGGGAGGGTTGTAGGGGTCTGCAGGAGGTTACAGTGATGGGGAGGGTTGTAGGGGCTGGAGGAGGTTACAGATATAGGGATAGTTGTCGGAGCTGGAGGAGGTTACAGAGATAGGGAGGGTTCTAGGGGCTGGAGGAGGCTATAGAGATTGGGAGGATTGTAGAGACTAGAGGAGTTTACAGAGATAGGGAGAGTTGTAGAGGCTGGAGGAAGTTACAGAGATAGGGAGGGTTGCTGGGGCTGGAGGAGGTTACAGAGATAGGGAGGGTTGTAGGGGCTGGAGGAAGTTACAGAGAAAGGGAGGGTTGTCGAGGCTGGAGTTGGTAACTTCGATAGGGAGGGTTGTAGGGGCTGTGGAGGTTACAGAGATAGGGAGAGTTGTAGGGGCTGTGGAGGTTACAGTGATAGGAAGGGTTGTAGGGGCTGGTGGAGGTTACACAGATAGCGAGGGTTGTAGGGGATGGAGGAGGTTACAGAGATAGGGAGGGTTGTAGGAGCTGGAGGAAGTTACAGAGATAGGGAGGGTTGTTAGGGCTGGAGGAGGTTACAGAGATAGGGAGTGTTGTAGGGGCTGGAGGAGGTTACAGAGATAGGGAGGGAGGGTTGTAGGGGCTGGAGGAGGTTACCGAGATAGGGAGAGTTGTGGGGTCTGGAGGAGGTTACAGAGATAGGGAGGGGTGTAGGGGCTGGAGCAGGTTACACAGATAGGGAGGGTTGTCGGGGCTTGAGGATGTTACAGAGATAGGGAGGGTTGTAGGGGCTTGAGGAGGTTATAGAGATAGGGAGAGTTGTAGAGGCTGGAGGAGGTTACAGAGATAGGGAGGGTTGTAGGGGCTCGAGGAGGCTATAGAGTTCGGGAGGGTTGTAGGGGTTGGAGAGGGTTACAGAGATAGGGAGGCTTGTAGCGGCTTGAGGAGCTTACAGAGCTAGGGAGGATTGTAGGGGCAGGAGGAGGTTACAGAGATAGGGAGGGTTGTAGGGGCTGGAGGATTTTACAGAGATAGGGAGGGTTGTAGAAGCTGGAGAGGATTACAGAGATAGGCATGATTGTATGCGCTGGAGGAGGTTATATAGATAGGGAGGGTTGTGGAGGCCGGAGGAGGTTATAGAGTTCGGGAGTGTTGTATGAGCTGGAGGAGGTTACAGAGATAGGGAGGGTTGTAGGGGCTGGAGGAGGTTACAGAGATAGGGAGGATTGTAGGGGCTGGAGGAGGTTACAGTGATAGGGAGGGTTGTAGGGGCTGGAGTAGGTTACAGAGATAGGGTGGGTTGTAGGGGCTGGAGGATGTTACAGAGATAGGGAGGGTTGTAGGGGCTGGAGGAAGTTACAGAGATAGGGAGGGTTGTAGGGGCTGGCGGAGGTTATAGAGATAGGAAGGGTTGTAGAGGCTGGAGGAGGTTACAGAGATATGGAGGATTGTAGGGGCTCGAGGAGTTTATACAGATAGGGAGGGCTGTAGAGGCTGGAGGAGGTTACAGAGATAGGGAGTGTTGTAGCGGCTGGAGGAGGTTACAGAGGTAGGGAGGATTGTAGGGGCTGGAGGAGGTTACAGAGATAGGGAGGGTTGTCGGGGCTGGAGGTGGTTACGGAGATAGGGAGGGTTGTAGAGGCTGGAGGAGGTTACAGAGATTGGGAGGGTTGTAGAGGCTGGAGGAGGTTACAGCGATAGGGAGGGTTGTAGCAGCTGGAGGAGTTTATAGAGATAGGGTGGGTTGTAGGGGCTGGAGGAGGTTACAGAGATGGGGAGGTTTGTAGGGGCTGGAGGAGGTTACAGAGATAGGGAGGGTTGTAGGGGCTGCTGGAGGTTACCGAGATAGTGAGGATTGTATAGGCTGAAGGAGTTTACAGAGATTGGTAGCATTGTATGTGCTTGAGGAGGTTCCAGAGATAGGGATGGTTGTAGGGGCTGGAGGAGGTTACAGAGATAGGGAGGGTTGTAGCGGCTGGAGGAGGCTACAGAGATAGGGAGGGTTGTAGCGGCTGGAGTAGTTTATAGAGATAGGGAGGGTTGTAGGGGCTGGAGGAGGTTAGAGAGATGGGGAGCGTTGTAGAGGCTGGAGGAGGTTACAGAGATAGGGAGGGTTGTAGGGGCTGGAGGAGGTTACAGAGTTAGGGAGGGTTGTAGGGGCTGGAGAAATTTACAGAGCTTGGGATGGTTGTAGACATTGGAGCAGGTTACTGAGATAGGGAGGGTTGTAGAGCCTGGAGTAAGTTACAGCGATAGGGAGGTTTGTAGTTGCTGGAGGAGGTTGGAGAGATTGGGAGGGTTGCAGGGGCTGGAGGAAGTTACAGAGTTAGGGTGGGTTGTAGGGGCTGGAGAAATTTACAGAGATTGGGATGGTTGTAGACATTGGACCAGGTTACTGAGATAGGGAGGGTTGTAGAGCCTGGAGGAGGTTACAGAGATAGGGAGGGTTGTAGGGGCTGGAGCGGGTTACAGAGATAGCGAGGGTTGTAGGGGCTGGAGGAGGTTACAGAGATAGGGTTATAAGGGCGGGAGGAGGTTACAGAGATAGGGTTGTAGGGGCTGCGGGAGGTTACAGAGATAGGGAGGCTTGTAGGGGCTGGAGGAGGTTACAGAGATAGGGAGGGTTGTAGGAGCTGGAGGAGGTTACAGAGATAGGGAGGGTTGTAGGGGCTGGAGCGGGTTACAGCGATAGGGAGGTTTGTAGGAGCTGGAGGAAGTTTGAGATAGGGAGGGTTGTATGGGCTGGAGGTGTTTACAGAGATAGGGAGCTTTGTCGGGGCTGGAGGAGGTTACAGAGATAGGGAGGGTTGCAGAGCCTGGAGAAGGTTACAGGGATAGTGATGGTTGTAGGGGCTAGAGGATGTTACAGGGATAGGGAGGTTTGTAGGGGCTGGAGGATGTTACAGGGATAGGGAGCGTTGTCGGGGCTGGAGGAGGTTATAGAGATAGGGAGGGTTGTAGAGGCTGGAGGAAGTTACAGGGACAAGGAGGTTTGTAGGGGCTGGAGGGGGTTACAAGGATAGGGAGGGTTGTAGCGGCTGGAGGAAGTTACAGAGATAGGGTTGTAGGGGCTGGAGCGGGTTACAGAAATAGGGAGTGTTCCATGGGCTGGAGGAGGTTACAGAGATAGGGAGGGTTGTGGGGGCTGGAGGAGGTTACAGAGATAGGGAGGGTTGTAGAGGCTGGAGGAGTTTACAGAGATAGGGAGGGTTGCAGATTCTGGAGGAGGTTAAAGAGATTGGGAGGTTTGTAGGAGTTGGAGGAAGTTACAGAGATAGGGGGGGTTGTAGGGGCTGGAGGAGTTTACAGACATAAGGAGCTTTGTTGGGGCTGGGGGAGGTTACAGGGATAGTGACGGTTGTCGGGGCTAGAGGATGTTACAGGGATATGGAGGACTGTAGGGGCTGGAGGAGGTTACAGGGATAGGGAGGGTTGACGGGGCTGGAGGAGATTATAGAGATAGTGAGGGTTGTTGGGCTGGAGGAGTTTACAGAGATAGGGAGGATTGTAGGGGCTGAAAGAGGTTACAGAGATAGGGTTGTAGGGGCTGGAGGTGGTTAAAGAGATAGGCAGGGTTGTAGGGGCTGGAGGAGGTTACAGAGATAGGGTTGTAGAGGCTGGAGGAGGTTACAGAGATAATGTGGGTTGTAGGAGCTGGAGGAGGTTGCAGAGATAGGCAGGGTTGTAGGAGCTGGAGGGGGTTACAGAGATAGGGAGGGTTGTAGTTGCTGGAGCGGGTTACGGAGATAAGCAGGGTTGTAGGGGCTCCAGGAGGTTACAGGGATAGGGAGAGTTGTAGGGGCTGGAGGAGGTTACAGAGTTAGGGAGGTTTGTAGGAGCTGGAGGAAGTGAGAGATAGGGAGGGTTGTAGGGGCTGGAGGAGTTTACAGAAATAGGGAGCTTTGTAGGGGCTGGAGAAGGTTACAGGGATAGTGACGGTTGTAGGGACTACAAGTATGTTACTGTGATAGGGAGGGTTGTATGGTCTGGAGGATGTTACAGGGATAGGGATGGTTGTATGGGCTGGAGGAGGTTACAGAGAAAGGGAGGGTTGTAGAGGCTGGGGGAGGTTACAGAGATAGGGAGAGTTGTAGGGGCTGGAGGACGTTCCAGGGATAGTGAGGGTTGTAGGGGCTGAAGGAAGTTACAGAGATAGGGAGGGTGGTAGGTGCTGGAGTAGGTTACAGAGATAGGGTGGGTTGTAGGAGCTGGAGGATGTTACAGAGATAGGGAGGGTTGTAGGGGCTGGAGGAAGTTACAGAGATAGGGAGGGTTGTAGGGGCTGGATGAGATTATAGAGATAGGGAGGGTTGTAGAGGCTGGAGGAGGTTACAGAGATATGGAGGATTGTAGGGTCTCGAGGAGTTTATAGAGATAGGGAGGGCTGTAGAGGCTGGAGGAGGTTACAGAGATGAGTGTTGTAGCAGCTGGAGGAGGTTACAGAGATAGGAAGGATTGTAGGGGCTGGAGGAGGTTACAGAGATAGGGAGGGTTGTCGTGGCTGGAGGTGGTTACGGAGATAGGGAGGGTTGTAGAGGCTGGAGGAGGTTACAGAGATAGGGAGTGTTGTCGAGGTTGGAGGTGGTTACAGAGATAGGGAGGGTTGTAGCGGCTGGAGGAGTTTATAGATATAGGGAGGGTTGTAGGGCTGGAGGTGGTTACAGAGATAGGGAGGTTTGTAGAGGCTGGAGGAGGTTACAGCGATAGGGAGGGTTGTAGTGCCTGGAGGAGTTTAAAGAGATAGGGTGGGTTGTAGGGGCTGGAGGAGGTTACAGAGGTGGGGAGTGTTATAGGGGCTGGAGGAGGTTACAGAGATAGGGAGGGTTGTAGGGGCTGCAGGAGGTTACAGAGATAGGAAGGGTTGTATAGGCTGAAGGAGGTTACAGAGATTGGTAGCATTGTATGTGCTTGAGGAGGTTCCAGAGATAGGGATGGTTGTAGGGGCTGGAGGAGGTTACAGAGATAGGGAGGGTTGTAGCGGCTGGAGGAGGCTACAGAGATAGGGAGGGTTGTAGCGGCTGGAGTAGTTTATAGAGATAGGGAGGGTTGTAGGGTCTGGAGGAGGTTACAGAGATGGGGAGGGTTGTAGGGGCTGGAGGAGGTTACAGAGATAGGGAGGGTTGTAGGGTCTGGAGGAGGTTACAGAGATGGGGATGGTTGTAGAGGCTGGAGAAGGTTACAGAGATAGGGATGGTTGTAGGGGCTGGAGGAGGTTACAGAGATAGGGAGGGCTGTAGGTCTTGGGGGAGGTTATAGAGATAGAGAGGTTTGTTGTTTCTGGAGGTGGTTGCAGAGATAGGGAGTATTTTTCGGGCTGGAGCAGTTTACAGAGCTAGGGCGGGTTGTAGGGGCTGGAGGAGGTTACAGGGTTAGGAATGGTTGTATGGGCTGGAGGAGGTTACAGAGTTAGGGAGGGTTGTAGGGGCTGGAGAAATTTACAGAGATTGGGATGGTTGTAGACATTGGACCAGGTTACTGAGATAGGGAGGGTTGTAGAGCCTGGAGTAAGTTACAGAGATAGGGAGGGTTGTAGAGTTTGGAGGAGGTTACAGAGATAGGGAGGGGTGTAGAGGCTGGAGGAAGTTACAGAGATAGGGAGGGTTGTAGGCGCTGGAGGATGTTACAGAGATAGGGATGGTTGTATAAGCTGGAGAGGGTTTCAGAGATGGGGATGTTTGTATGGGCTGGAGGAGGTTATAGAGATAGGGAGGTTTGTGGAGGCTGGAGGAGGTTACAGAGATAGGGAGCGTTTTAGCGGCTGATGGAGTTTACAGTGATAGGGAATGTTGCAGGCGCTGGAGGAGGTTACAGAGATAGGGATGGTCGTAGGGGCTGGAGGAAGTTACAGGCTCAGGGAGGGTTGTAGGGATTGGGGAAGTTACAGAGATTGGGCCGGTTGTAGAGACTGGAAGAGATTACAGAGGTAGGGAGGGTTGTAGAGGCTGGAGGAAGTTACAGAGATAGGGAGGGTTGTAGACGCTGGAGGAGTTTACAGAGATAGGGAGGGTTGTAGGTGCTGGGGGAGGTTACAGAGATAGGGAGGTTTGTAGGTGCTTGGGGAGGTTACAGAGATAGGGAGGGTTGTAGGGGCTGGAGGAAGTTACAGAGATAGGGAGGCTTGTAGGGGCTGGAGGAATTTACAGAGATATGGAGGGTTGTAGAGGCTGGAGGAGGTTACAGAGATAGGGTCGGTTATAGAGGCTGGAGGAAGTTACATAGATAGGTAGGGATGTAGAGGTTGATGGAAGTTACAGAGATAGGGAGGGTTGTAGAGGCTGGAGGAGGTTACAGAGATAGGGAGGGTTGTTGGGATGGAGGAGGTTACAGAGATACAGAGGGTTGTAGGTGCTGGAGGAGGTTACAGAGATTAGGACGGTTAAAGGGGCTGGAGGAAGTTACAGAGATAGGGAGGGTTGTAGTGGCTGGAGGAGGTTACAGAGATAGGGAGGGTTGTAGGGGCTGGAGGAGGCTACAGAGATAGGGAGGTGTGTCCGGGCTGGAGGATGTTAGAGGGATAGGGAGGGTTGTAGAGGCTGGAGGAGGTTACAGAGATAGCGAGGTTTGTAGGGGTTGGAGGAGGTTACAGAGATAGGGAGGGGTGTAGGGGCTGGAGGAGGTTACAGAGATAGGGAGGGGTGTGCGGGCTGGTGGAGTTTACAGAGATAGGGAGGGTTGTAGGGTCTGGAGGAGGTTACAGAGATAGGGAGGGGTGTGGGGCTGGAGGAGGTTACAGAGATAGGGAGAGGGTCAGGATGGATTTGATAAAGATGAGAATTTTAAACTGGACGCTTACCTGGACCGGGAGACACTGTAGGTCCGTCAGCGTTAGGGGAATGTCACCCTATCTCCTTGCTTCAGATATTTTAAACATTGCAGAATGTGGGAGTGAGATCAAGGTTTTCAATTGAAACCTTGTTCTGTGTTGTAGTTGAGATTGAGATGCACAAACCACATCAAAGACTGTGGAGCCATACACAACCTCAGCTCATCCCAAAGCACTCCAGGAACAATGAAGGACTTCTTGAATTGTACTCACTATCGGAGTCTCCATCAGGTACCCCTGTTAAACAGGGAATCTCTACGTCTCAGCACTCCCTCGGTACTGACCCTCTGACAGGGCAGCACTCGCTCATTACTGACCCTCCGACAGTGCGGCACTCCCGCAGTACTGACCCTCTGACAGTGCAGCACTCCCTCATTACTGACCCTCCAACAGTGCGGCACTCCCTCAGTACTGACCCTCCGACAGTGCAGCGCTCCCTCATTACTGACCCTCCGACAGTGCCGCACTCCCTCATTACTGATCCTCCGACAGTGCAGCACTCCCTCATTACTGACCCTCCAACAGTGCAGCACTCCCTCATTACTGACCCTGCGACAGTGCAGCACTCCCTCATTACTGACCCTCCGACAGTGCAGCACTCCCTCATTACTGACCCTCCGACAGTGCGGCACTCCCTCAGTACTGACCCTCCGACAGTGCGACACTCCCTCAGTACTGACCCTCCGACAGCGCAGCACTCCCTCATTACTGACCCTCCGACAGCGCAGCGCTCCCTCGGTACTGACCCTCCGACAGTGCAGCACTCCCTCAGTACTGACCCTCCGACAGTGCAGTGGTCCCTCAGTAATGATCCTTTTGACTGGGCAGCACCCCCTCAGTGCTGACCCTCCAACAGTGCAGCACTCCCTCAGTACTGACCCTCCGACAGTGCAGCACTCCCTCAGTACCGACCCTCTGACAGTGCGGCACTCCCTCAGTACTGACCCTCCGACAGTGCAGCACTCCCTCAGTACTGACCCTCCGACAGTGCAGCACTCCCTCAGTACTGACCCTCTGACAGTGCGGCACTCCCTCAGTACTGACCCTCCGACAGTGCAGCACTCCCTCAGTACTGACCCTCCGACAGTGCAGCACTCCCTCAGTACTGACCCTCCGACAGTGCAGCACTCCCTCAGTACTGACCCTCCGACAGTGCGGCACTCCCTCAGTACTGACCCTCCGACAGTGCAGCACTCCCTCAGTACTGACCCTCTGACAGTGCGGCACTCCCTCAGTACTGACCCTCCGACAGTGCGGCACTCCCTCAGTACTGACCCATCTCAATTGTGGAGTGTCAAGCCTTAGGGAGGGACTTGAATCCAGAAAGTTGTGCCTCGGACATGAGAGTGTTGACCAACTGAGGCGAGACTCTCACTCTTAAAGTCCCCACACCCTCCGGCCTGGGCCTGTCTTCATGTCTGGGTCACTGTAGCGTGAAGTCACATTAAAAGGTTTGTGATTCGAGCTGACTGCATTACATGCCCAGGGCAAGATGACCTTGAGTTTGGAGTGAAACAATAAACAGTAACTGTGGCTGAGATACTAAAGTGCAAAACAGATCTATTAACAGTAAACATTCGCAAATAGATGAAGGGGAGTTGCAGTAAAATGCCGAATCTCAACCCTCACCTGAACAGGAATATAAGTCGTCAAATCTCTGTGCTCATTCTGGCACTAATCCATACACTCTGAAACACTTCACCTCACTGTCTATCACGTGATTTCTCGCTTCTCTGTCTTAGAAGGTCGTGGGAGCGATCACCTTCCCCAGCACAGAAATCCAGGCCAATACTGAGGGAGTACCGCACTGTCAGAGGGTCAGCACTGAGGGAGTGCTGCACTTTCGGAGGGTCAGCACTGAGGGAGTGCTGCACTTTCGGAGGGTCAGCACTGAGGGAGTGCTGCACTGTCAGAGGGTCAGTACTGAGGGAGCGCCGCACTGTCGGAGGGTTCAGTACTGAGGGAGTGCTGCACTGTCGGAGGGTCAGTACTGAGGGAGTGCTGCGCTGTCGGAGGGTCAGTACTTAGGGAGTGCCGCACTGTCGGAGGGTCAGTGCTGAGGGAGTGCCGCACTGTCGGAGGGTTCAGTACTGAAGGAGTGCTGCACTGTCGGAGGGTCAGTACTGAGGGAGTGCTGCACTGTCGGAGGGTCAGTACTTAGGGAGCGCTGAACTGTCGGAGGGTCAGTACTGAGGGAGTGCCGCACTGTCAGAGGGTCGGCACTGAGGGAGTGCTGCAGTGTCACCGGTTTGGTACTGAGGGAACGCTGCACTGTCGGAGGGTCAGTACTGAGGGAGCGCTGCACTGTCGGAGTGTCGGCACTGAGGGAGCGCTGCACTGACAGAGGGTCAGTACTGAGGGAGCGTTGACCCTCCGACAGTGCAGCACTCCCTCAGTACTGACCCTCCGACAGTGCGGCACTCCCTCAGTACTGACCCTCTGACAGTGCAGCGCTCCCTCAGTACTGACCCTCCGACAGTGCAGCGCTCCCTCAGTACTGACCCTCCGACAGTGCAGCGCTCCCTCAGTACTCACCCTCTAAGGGCGCAACGGCGCTGGGACATGTCGCCCTGGGTTTTGCGACTCCAAATATTTGTCCCCACAACCTTCTGAACTAGAAGTGGGAAAGAGAGAGAGAGAGAGAGTTCTCTCCATTGAGCTGTGACTTGCTGTGGGTCGTTCCGATGTGGTCAAATGCGATATAGAAATGAACGTTCTTTTTCCTCTTCCTTGCTCTCCTGTGAATTTAACACCCCCTGAGACAACCCACTCCTTCGAAGCCTTGGTGCAGAGGTCGCTTGCTAGTGCAGTGTGAACAAACTAGCGTTCCTGTAAATCGCTTTATTACCTCCGACCCACAGACCAGTCACCAAGTTCCTGTGGCTCACTGCATCATAACAATTCCTCATGCTTCTCTCGAGATGACTCGCTCCCCTCCCTCTTTAAGATCTTCACATCGTCTCGCCGTTATTTGCTCCCACTTCACCTCCTGCCCTCGTTTCCTAATAACAACTCTTCCATTCAACCCACTCCGCCCATTGAGTACTTAACATGTCATTTGCTGTGTGGGTGTGTGGATGCCTGCTGTCTAGTGTTTGTCTGTGCGTTCCCTCTTCCGCCTTCTCTCGCCCATTCGAAATGCTGTTTATCTTCAACTTCTCCCAGTTGAAATGCAGAGTTTATGCAGTCCAGGTATGTCCACCTGTCCTCTCCACAAACCTAATCCCACCGCCCCGCTCTCTCTCACCCCAGCCCTGTATCAATCCCAAACTAATCCCACTGCCCCGCTCTCTCCCCATAGCCCTGTATCATCCCAAACTATTCCCACTGCCCACTTCTCTCTCACCTCAGCCCTGTATCAATCCCAAACTAATCCCACTGCCCCACTCTCTCCCCATAGCCCTGTATCATCCCAAACTATTCCCACTGCCCACTTCTCTCTCACCCCAGCCCTGTATCAATCCCAAACTAATCCCACTGCCTCGCTCTCTCCCTATAGCCCTGTATCAATCCCCAAACTAACCCCACTGCCCCGCTCTCTCCCCATATCCCTGTATCAATCCCCAAACTCATCCCACTGCCCCACTCTCTCCCCATTAAGCCCTGTATCAATCCCCAAACTAATCCCACTGCCCTGCTCTCTCCCCATAGCCCTGTATCAGTCCCAAACTAATCCCACTGCCCCGCTCCCTCCCCATAGCCCTGTATCAATCCCAAACTAATCCCACTGCCCCGCTCCCTCCCCATAGCCCTGTATCAGTCCCAAACTACTCACCACTCCCTTGCTGTTATTCTGCACCATTCTGTTTTTACTTTTCCCACAACGTAGGAATAATTCCCAGCCAATCCCCCTTGACCCATCTCCAGCCACCCTTTCACAAAAGGAAATTCCCTCTCTCCCTCTCCCTCTCTCTTCCTCTCTCTCTCTCTCTCTCTCTCTCAAGGAAGACCTTTTTAATGTGATGACTACACACCTGGCAGCCATCCAGAATATTTTTGTCTTTTTTTTTAAAAAAAAAATGTTTTTGCCTCCCGGGCAGGAACTCAATGCTTTGCTATTTTTGGAGTGTCATGCAGTCATTAACAGGCAGCACTGCCAAAGCCAAGATCCCCAGCATTGTCTCTGACACATTGAGGTCAGGACACGCTATCATCTTCCGTGAGTGCGGAGCCATCCTTGGCCACTCGTTTGCTCTTGTCTGAGTTTCGTGAACGCCAGTGGTGCAGCATTTAATTCCACATTGGTCGCCAGTTTAAAAAGAAGGAACACCACTTGGAGCCCATTCAGTGCATAGCCGCCTCCAACCGCTTCATGCTTGGATTTAGCCGATTGTGATTGGAAAATCAGCGCAGCACAGAATGAGGCCATTCAGCCCATTGTGCCTGTGCTGGTTTTTTGAAAGATCTATCCAATTAGCCCCCACTCTTCTCTTCCCCTCCCCACCCCCTGCTTTTTCCCCCCAGAGCCCTGCAAATTTTTCCCCTTCGAGTATTTCTCCAATTCCCCCCCCCTTTTTTGAAAGTTCCTATTGAATCTGCTTCCACCGCCCTTTCAGGCAGCGCCTTCCAGATCACCACAACTCGCTGTGTGTAAAACAAAATCCTCCTCATCTCCTCCCCCTCTGGTTCTTTTCCCCGATTCTCTTCAATCTGTGTCCCTTCTGGTTACCGACCCTCCTGCCCACTGAAAACACTTTCTCCCTCGTCGACTCTATCCAAACCCCCTCACGATGTTGAACGTCCCGATTCAATCTCCCTCTTAACCTTCTCCGCTCCGAGGAGAACAGTCCCAGCTTCTCCCAGTCTCTCCAAATGAACAGAAGACCCTCATCGCTGGGACCATTCGAGTAAATCTCCTCTGGACCCTCCCCAAGACCTCGGCATCCTTCCCAAAGAGTGTGGCAGCCAGAGTTGATGAGGTGAGAGTGACTACCTTTGATATCAAGGCTCCATTTGACCAAGTGTGGCATCAAGGAGCCCGAGCAAAACTGGAGTCAATGGGAATCAGGGGGAAAACTCTCCGCTGGTTGGAGTCATACCCAGCACAAAGGAAGATGGTTGTGGTTGTTGGAGGTCAGTCATCTCAGCTCCAGGGCATCACTGCAGGAGTTCCTCAGGGTAGTGTCCTCGGCCCAACCATCTTCAGCTGCTTCATCAATGACCTTCCTTCCATCATAAGGTCAGAAGTGGGGATGTTCGCTGATGATTGCACAATGTTCAGCACCATTCGCGACTCCTCAGATACTGAAGCAACCCATGTCCAAATGCAGCAAGACCTGGACAATATCCAGGCTTGGGCTGACAAGTGGCAAGTAACATTCACGCCACACAAGTGTCAGGCAATGACCATCTTCAACAAGAGAGAATCCAACCATCGCCCCTTGACATTCAATGGCATTACCATCACTGAATCCCCCACTATCAACATCCTGGGCGTTACCATTGACCAGAAACTGAACTGGACCAGCCATATAAATACTGTGACTACAAGAGCAGGTCAGAGGCTGGGAATCCTGCGATGAGTAACTCACCTCCTGACTCCCCAAAGCCTGTCCACCATCCACAAGGCACAAGTCAGGAGTGTGATGGAATACTCCCCACTTGCCTGGATGAGTGCAGCTCCCACAACACTCCAGAAGCTCAACACCATCCAGGACAAAGCAGCCCCGCTTGATTGGCACCCCATCCACAAACATTCACTCCCTCCACCACCGACGCACAGTAGCAGCAGTGTGTGTACCATCTACAAGATGCACTGCAGCAACTCACCAAGGCTCCTTCGACAGCACCTTCCAAACCCACGACCGCTACCATCTAGAAGGACAAGGACAGCAGACACTTGGGGAACACCACCACCTGGAAGTTGCCCTCCAAGCCACTCACAATCCTGACTTGGAAATATATCGGCTGTTCCTTCACTGTCGCTGGGTCAAAACCCTGGAGCTCCCTCCCTAACAGCGCCGTGGGTGTACCTACACCACAGGGACTGCAGTGGTTCAAGAAGGCAGCTCACCCACCACCTTCTCAAGGGGGCAATTAAGGATGGGTGATAATTTTTTTTAAATTTGTTAATGGAATGTGGGCATCACTGGCTGGGCCAGTATTTATTGCCCATCTGAGTGGCATACTGGGGCCATTTGGAGTTTGGAGTCACATGTGGGCTGGACTGGGTAAGGACAGCAGATTTCTTTCCCCAAAGGGCATTGGCGAACCAATTAATGATAGTTTCATTGCCACCATCATTCAATTCCAGATTTATGAATTGAATTTAAATTCTACCAGCAGCCATGTTGGGATTTGACCCCATGTCTCCATAGCTTAGCCTCTGTATCATGAGTCCTCTGATATTACCGCTGTCCCACCATCTCCCCATTGTATGCAATGCCCCCGAAGTATCAAGCCAATTTCGCTTAGGCTGTCTTAACAGCCTTATCGACCTGTACCCAAAGCCCGTGGTGACCGTTAATAACTCCGAGAGTCTTTGACGTGGCTGATTGCATGTTAGATACAGTGGGATCAGGACAATGAGGAGAGGACCAGCACATCAATGGGACTTTGTCACATCCTGAGGATCTTCTTCCCATCCCAGGGTCAAAACATTCCGGGTTCAATCCCATCTGGAGAAATTTGAGCCCCGTAGTCCAGGGCCAACATTGTTCGATGCCAGTACTGAGGGAGTGTTGCACTGTCGGAGGGTCAGTACTGAGGGAGTGCTGCACTGTCGGAGAGTCAGTACTGAGGGAGTGTTGCACTGTCGGAGGGTCAGTACTGAGGGAGTGCTGCACTGTCGGGGGGTCAGTACTGAGGGAGTGCTGCACTGTCGGAGGGTCAGTACTGAGGGAGTGCTGCACTGTCGGAGGGTCAGTACTGAGGGAGTGCTGCACTGTCAGAGGGTCAGTACTGAGGGAGTGCTGCACTGTCGGAGGGTCAGTACTGAGGGAGTGCTGCACTGTCAGAGGGTCAGTACTGAGGGGGTACTGCACTGTCGGAGGGTCAGTACTGAGGGGGTACTGCACTGTCGGAGGGTCAGTACTGAGGGAGCGCCGCACTGTCGGAGGGTCAGTACTGAGGGAGCGCCGCACTGTCGGAGGGTCAGTGCTGAGGGAGCGCCGCACTGTCGGAGGGTCAGTACTGAGGGAGCGCCGCACTGTCGGAGGGTCAGTACTGAGGGAGCGCCGCACTGTCGGATGGTCAGTACTGAGGGAGCGCCGCACTGTCGGAGGGTCAGTACTGAGGGAGCGCCGCACTGTCGGAGGGTCAGTACTGAGGGAGTCAGTACGGTGGGGGGGGGCGCCCTGAGGTGGGGAAAGGCGCTAGAGAAATGCAGAGCCTCCACTTTATTTCACCAGTTATTTCAGCGAGCAAGTGCCTCCTGTTTGTAGTTAGGTCCCTCGGGAGACGAGTGAGGCTGTTCCCAATGATCTACTCAAATTCCCACTGGATGGGGTTATACTGGGACCCGACCTCTGAGTAATTTGGGGGCATCGTGTGTCCTGAGTGTTAATAGGTCTTGGGAAGAACTGTGGACCTATCATTGGCAACGCTCTTCAGCTACTGTGGGGTGGCGAGAGGTTCCTCACCTCATGTCTGGGTCTATGTTGTGGGGACCCTGGTTGAGACTCATCGCGTGTTTGGGAAAAGACTACTTCAAATTCCCAGCACAGGATACAGGCCGTTCGGCCTATCTGCTCCGTGCTGGTGTTTCTGCTCCACACCAGCCTCCTCCCGCCCCCTCTCCCATCTCACCCCATCCCCACACCCTTCCGTTCACAGTATCACAGTTTGGTTTGCAGTGCAGAAGGAGACCATTCGGCCCCTCGAGTTCGCACTGGCTCCCTGATAGAGCATTCCGCCCAGCCCCGCTCCCCCTACCTTATCCCCCGTCACCTTGCACATTCTCTCTTTTCAGGGAGCAAACCCAATTCCCTTTAGCATACCTCGATCGAACCTGCCTCCAACACCCTTTCAGGAAGTTCGTTCCAGACTCCAACCACCCTCTGGGTGAAAACATTTATCCTCACATCACATTTACTCCTTTTGCCAATTATTCTGAATCCGTGCCCTCGAGTTCTCGATGCTCCCTTGAGTGGGAACAGTTTCTCACTATTTACCCTGTCCATACCCCTCAGGATCTCCAATACCCTCTATCAAATCTCCACTCAGCCTCTTCTCCAAGGAAAACAGTCCCAACCTCTCCAATCTATCCTCACAGCTACAGTTCTTCATCCCTTTCTCCCTCGTGTGTTTATCCAGCTTCCCCCTCAAACACATCGACACTATTCACCTCGACCACTCCCTGTGGGAGCGAGTTCTACATTCTCCCCACTCTCTGGGGAGAGAAGTTTCTCCTGAATTCCCCATTGGGGTTTATTAGTGACGATCTTATATCGATGGTCACCCTAGTTCTGGTCTCACTCCGACAAGTGGAAACATCTTCTCTACGTCGACCCCATCGAAACCCCTTTCATCGTTTTAAAGACCTCGATCGGGTCACCCCTCCCGTCAGCCTTGTCTTTTCTAGAGGAAAGACTGTTTGGTCTCTCTTGACGGTGATAACCGCCCCGGCTCTGACACGGTCCTCGTGAAGATTTTGTGCGCCCTCTGCCAGCCTCTGTCGTTCCCGGCCGAACGTTAAGCCCCTGAGGTGGGCACGGCGCCCATCAGAATCGCCCGCGCCACCTGCTCTGGCCGCCCCCTGCGAGAGCTGTGTGCCGAGAAGCTCCTGCGACACACCGGGCGATCCCTGTACCCAGCCTGAGCGGCCGTTAACATTCCTGTCGCGCGCGTGTGTGTGTGTGAGACGCTGGGACCTGTCCTGTTAATCTTTGACCCTGACTTTGAGGCTGTGAGCCAAGCTGTGCTCTGCTTTTATGTACAATTTTATCAATCTTTACCCAGGCTGTTGGACATCACACAATCCATTTGGAAGAAGAGCGGTTGGTGGTGGTTGGTGGTTGGTGGTGGTGGGGGGTGGGAGGTTGCGGGGCGGGAGTTTTGGGGGGTCTCTCCAGTGTCCTGGGGTTCATCCAGTGATCAATATCCCTACGGGGAAAAATAAAAAGCCAGACTGTCTGTCTGGTTGTTTATCTTGCTTGTGGCAGCTTGCTGTGCGCAAACTGGCTACCGTGTGCCCTAAACAAAAACAGAAACAGAAATACCTGGAAAAACTCAGCAGGTCTGGCAGCATCGGCGGAGAGGAGCACAGTTGATGTTTCGAGTCCTCATGACCCTTCAACAGAACTAAGTAAAAATAGGAAAGGGGTGAAATATAAGCTGGTTTAAGGTGGGGTGGGGAGAGTTAGGTAAAGAGCCAGTGATAGGTGGAGATAACCAGAAGATGTCACAGACTAAAGGACAAAGAGGTGTTGAAGGTGGTGATATTATCTAAAGGAATGTGCTAATTAAGGGTAGAAAGCAGGACGAGCAAGGTTCAGATGGCCCTAGTGGGGGTGGGGTGGGGGGAAGGGATTGAAATAGGCTAAAAGGTAGAGATGAAACAATGGGTGGAAATACATTTAAAAATAATGGAAATAGGCGGGAAAAGAAAAATCTATATAAATTATTGGGAAAAAAACAAAAAGGAGGGGGAAGAAACGGAAAGGGGGTGGGGATGGAGGAGAGAGTTCATGATCTAAAATTGTTGAAGTCAATATTCAGTCCGGAAGGCTGTAAAGTGCCTGGTCGGAAGATGAGGTGCTGTTCCTACCGTGTTTCCTATGTTTACAGCAGCGACCACACTTCATGCCGATTCTCCAGTAGCGGGAGGGTCGGTAACCAGAGGGACACAGATTGAAGAGAATCAGGGGAAAAGAACCAGAGGGGGAGATGAGGAGGATTTTGTTTTACACACAGCGAGTTGTTGTGATCTGGAAGGCGCTGCCTGAAAGGGCGGTGGAAGCAGATTCAATAGGAACTTTCAAAAAAGTGGGGGGGAATTGGAGAAATACTCGAAGGGGAAAAATTTGCAGGTCTGTGGGGGGACAGAGCAGGGGGGGGAGAGTGGGAACTAATTGGATAGATCTTTCAAAGAGCTAGCACAGGCACAATGGGCCGAATGGCCTCCTCCTGTGCTGTAGGATTCTGAGCATGCCTTGCTTGGCTGCAGATGTTGCCATTTCCACTAATATGCTAAGGTGTTTTAAGATTCCTAAAATCACACAGTACAGATGGAGGCCATTCATCCCATCTGTGTTGGCTCTTTGAAGGCTCTATCCCATTAGTCCCCACTCCTCCCCCCCACCCCCCCTTGCTCTTCCACCCCCCCACCCCATAGTCCTGCAAATTTTTCCCCTTCAAGTATTTATCCAATTTCTTTAATATTGCTGAAAAGAGAGGAGATGTTGCTGAAGCTTTTCATCGTGTACTCACTAGGACAAACACAAGAATACCAAATTTCAAATTGATCACAACAACTTATACTTCCAGAGAAAAGGGGTGCTGATCGGTTGGTAAGTCAACTCCAACTGGCCTAGGTGTTGCCATGGAGAAAGTAAGGGGGGGAAACTCGAACCTCCCCGAGCTCCTGGGTAATTCAAAAAAGGCACAGGGCTTGAACACGTTCCTTTGGGTTGCAAAAAAATGGCGTTGCGAATATCTAGTTCGTAGATCGTGCCTTTTCAAATTTTACCTGTAGGTTTAGGAATGTCACTTTTAGGTTGTAGGTCAGAACATAAGAGATGGAGCTGTAAAACAGGTAGCGGGTTTACTGAGCTGGAGAACTAAAGATAGCGCTACACTGCTTCCAAAGAAGCGCATTCCAGAGAGATGGTGAGTCAGAACTAAATTAGTTTAAAAGTGCTCAGTGACCCCTGAAGTGTAAAATCCATGCATCAAAAGAAGTTGTACATGAGGGATAATTAGCCTAAAGGTCAGTTTGAGGACAGCCCAGAGCAGGCTACATTGCCCTGGAGATACTTGGAGCTTAGGAGGACCCTCTGGTATCAAATCGCTGGGAGCGGTTTTAATTGCAGTTTGGACCTCACGTGGTTTGCAGCTCACCGAGAAGTTAGCCAAAGTGAATGGCAGTCAGAGGGACCTGCACCATGAGCAGAGTGAAACACTAACTTTACCCTTGACCGCAAGGAAGGTAGGTGAGGCTTAATCTCGGTTTGAACCTTGCGAGGAGCAGAAGCTGGAAGATGGCCTGGATTGGAGCCAGTGGGAGAATCTACAGTGGTCCCCATTGTGTCTTATTGCAAAAGGAAATAACCAGCCGATTAGCTTGGAAGTATTGGTAAAGTAACCAGAACAAAGGACTGAGTCCTCCACAGTCAAGAGAGGGCAAATGAAAGATTGACCTCTGCGAATAGCTGGAGTGGAGGAACATTCTCCAGAGGATTGTAGCATACTTATGGCTGGTCCCTACAGCAGTAAATGACTTACGATTGACTTATAAGAGTCTTGTAAGAGAATTCTTGGGGAAGTAAGTAAACCTGAGTGCATAGCAATATATATATAGTTAATTACCATATTGTTAAGTTAATAGTGCTTATTTTGTTCACAATAAAGTTTGTTTCATTTAAAAAAAACGTGAAACCTTGTGATGTGGTTCTCCTGGTTGAAATGAAGTGTTCAGATTTCTATTTAAACGTTAACGATCCCGTACGGGTCCCTGCCCATCCATTTTATGTTGCTTCTAGCAAGTATAAGTGGGGGGGTCACGTTATGAGCTCAACTGATTATCTCAAATTGGTTGTTAGTGTCGCTATTAAGCGCACTCAGGATTGTTCGGTGGGTGCTGTCCGGCCGCAGAATTACACCCTGACGGTGGGCGTATTTTGGGTTTGGAGAGTGCGGGCTGGTTGAGTGTGGTCTGTACCCTGCCTATTCCAAAGAGCCAAAGGAACGCGCTGTTTGATTCGACCAGCCCATCCCCGGGACGTACGGCCTACGTACCTGGTATTCCATCAGCGCTGAGATTGACGCTCCACACTCTGCAACGGTATGGTCGGCATCCAATTCGCCCCCTTTTTTTTTGAACGTTCCTGTTGAATCTGCTTCCACCGCCCTTTCAGGCAGCGCCTTCCAGATCACAACAACTCGCTGTGTGTGTAAAACAAAAATCCTCCTCATCTCCGCCCACCCCCTCTGGTTCTTTTCCCCCCCGATTCTCTTCCAATCTGTGTCCCCCTCTGGTTACCGACCCTCCTGCCCACTGGGAAACACTTTCTCCCTCATCGACTC
>NW_027597917.1:42500-60203 GCF_964194155.1 Cetorhinus maximus
CTGCAGCCCCTTGACCCGGTCTGGCCTACGTGTGACTCCAGACCCGCACAGCGATGCGGTTGGCCCTGAAATGACCTAGGAATCTAAGGAATCTAGTTCAACGGGTAATTGGGGATGGGCAACAAATGCTCGGCCTGGCCAGTGACGCCCACACCCCCTGTAACGAATAAAGAAAATAAATAAGATAAGATAACGTCGCACCCTGCCAACACTCGCCCCCACCTCCCGCCCAACCCTCCAAAACACACCCATCCCAAAAATCGGTCAAGTGAACCTTCAGTGAACTGCTTCTAACGCGTTGTCTGCTTCTTTGAGAAAGGATAGAAAATTCTGTACGCGGCTCTCCAGATGTGCTCTCACCGAGGCCCTGCACAGCTGCAGTAAGAAACCCCTACTTTTATATCCCATCCCCACCCAACCCCCTCGCAATAAGTGACAACATTCCAGCTGCCATCCTCATCGCCCAGGAGACAGGCCATCGGGTCCAGAGGGTTTGCCGGATTTCAGTCCCGTCATTTTCTCACAGTACCATTCCTTTAATGATGAATTGTTTTTAATGCTTCTCGCTCTCGTGAGATGCTGGGTTCCCCGTTTAAAAAAAAAAATAATTTTCCGCTCCGGAGAAAGTTACGCAATATTTCTTAGACCTCACCGCCATTTCTTCATTCCCCATTTTAAAAAAAAATTCCTCCTGAGTTAGCCTCTGTGGGGCGTGTGTTTACTTTAGCTACTCTCTCTTCCCTTTCGCGTACTGGGCAGAGGCTTTTGCAGTCTGTTTTGTTTTTTATATTGTTCTGCTAGTTGAATCCTGTTTTTCTCCCTCACCCGCTGTTTGGCCATCCACCCTCGGAGAGAGTTCGAGAATCCAGCAATCTTCACACTTCCCGCTCTTGGCGAGGTTATTAACCTCTGTCTTCTTCCTTTCCCGATCTGATGCAATCCTGAACTACTTCAGTTCGCCACGGCTACGTCACTTTGAGTTTTTATTTCTGAATAGGATGTAGATTTGTTGGCAAGTTATGACGTGTTCCTTAAGCGGCTGCCACTCTTCCATCTGCTGTCAAGCCTTAAATCTAATTTCCTAATCTACCTTGGCCAGCTCACCCCTTCACAACTAAGTAATTGGCTTTTTAAAAAAGCTTAATGCTCTCGGTTTGGACTGATTCTCAGTATTCTCAAACTCAACGTGTAATTCATTACGTTATGATCACTCTTTCCCCAGCAGACCCCTCGCGAAGTAAGCCTGCCTCATCGCACAAAGCAAGATCTAAAGTAGGTTCTTCCCCATCTTTCGTCCACCGTGTATTGTCCTAGAACACTGTCTCGGATGCAGTCCATTTGAGAACTCACCCTCCAAACTACTTTTCCAATTCGATTTGCCCAGCCTGCATGAATCAAATTCCCCCCTCACCATTATTACATTGCCCTTTAAGCAAGAAGTAACAGTAGCTCATAATAATTGCTCTATCCAACAGGATAACTACTGTTGGGAGGCTGTTAACTTAGTCCTGCCATCATTTGCCGACCCTTATATCGCATCTCCACCCGTACTGATTTTTTTAGTTCCTGATTTTCTGAGCCAAGATCCTTTCTCACAACCGTCTTTCTGTCATCCTTTATTATCAAGGCTGCCCCCCGCCCCCCCCCCACAACCCTTTCTATCCTGTCTGTCTTTTCGAAACATTAACTACCCTGGAATATTTATTTCCCGACCTTGGTCACCATGTCTCTGTAACGATGGCGATTAGATCTTGAACCATTTATCTCTGTTTGCGATGGTTGTTGGTCTGTCTTGTTACAAATGATTGGCATTCAGATAAAGTGCTTTATTTTCACCTTTTTCTCCCACCCCCTACTTTGACCTTATTTGCTGACACATCATTGCTGTTAAACATATTACCCCTGCCTATTGGTTGCTGCTTTATCCAAATCTCAGTGCACCTTTGTGGCTTCAACTTTTCAGACTTATGAATGTTTGTCTCTATCTGAAACCAGTTTCAGTCCCATGCCCTCCCGCCGCCAATACTTTATTTCTTTTTGAGTTTAAAGCCCTGCCGACAGCCCGAGGGGGGATATGATTGGCCGGGATACTTGCCCCGGCCTCCTTCAGGACTCCTCTCTCTCTCTCGCTTCCCTCCGACTAGAGATCAGAGCCCCCAGCCTGTTCGAGCTTTCCGAATGGTTATAACCTGGTGTCTCTTGCGTAGGAACACTCTGCAGAAGGTTTGCTGTTTGGTCCTGGTGAGCTCTGTCCAGCTGCCCCAGTGATGGGAGGTGTGTGGGGAAAATCAAGTGAGGAACAGCTATGGACTTGGACGTGAGGTCTTCTGTGACTGAATAGCTTGCCGGACCTTGCTTTGTCAACTCAGACAGGAACGATACGTTATGTGCCCACTTGTACCCCACCTCCTTCCACCCTCTCCTCTTAGCCAGACAGTCTTTGGAGTGCTGAATCCCGTCTAAAGCATTTGGTTTCATTTATGGCAGGCCCTGAGGGTGGGGAAAGGCGCTAGAGAAATGCAAGTTCCTTGTATTCCTGACCCGCTGGCAGTGGGAAACCTGCAGTGGGTTGGTCGGTCTGTGCGATGCGTGGAATTCATTGCAAAGGAAGAAAGGGAGAGATATTGAGATAGTGAGAAACCAGCTCGCTGGATACACAGAGGCTGCATTGTTCTAGATGGTAATCGAGCCCATCCTCGAATGAAAGGTGCTCCTCCATTACCGCTTTCATAAAAGTTGTGTTCAGAGTGAATACTTATCCTTGATAACGCTAGAGGGGCATTAGACAGCAACCTGCATTTACCTAGCACCCTCTGCACAGCTCGCACAGCTGCACAGAGGCAGATATCAGGCAAAATTTGATGCTGAGCCACTTAAGGAGGTATGAGGGTCAAGCCAAGCCAAAGGAGTTCGACTTAAAGGACGAGAGAGAGGGAGAGACGGACGGAGAGGTTTAGGGAGGGAATTCCAGAGCTCAGGGCCCCCCAGGCAGCTGAAGGCACGGCCGCCGATGGTGGAGCGATGGGAACCGGGGGATGGTCAAGAGGCCGGAATTGGAGGAGCGCAGAGATCTCGGAGGGTTGTAGGGGCCTGGAGGAGGTTACAGAGATAGGGAGGGTTGTAGGGGCTGGAGGAGGTTACAGAGATAGGGAGGGTTGTAGGGGCTGGAGGAGGTTACAGAGATATGGAGGGTTGTAGAGGCTGGAGGAGGTTACGGAGATAGGGAGGGTTTTCGGGGCTGGAGGAGGTTAGAGATATTGGTTAGATATCTATGGTTCAATTGGTTGAGGAATAAATATCAGCTCCAGGATACTGGGTGAACCCCCGTCCCCACCCCTGCTCCCTCAGCACTGACCCTCCGACAGTGCAGCACTCCCTCAGCACTGACCCTCCGACAGTGCAGCACTCCCTCAGTACTGACCCTCCGACAGTGCAGCACTCCCTCAGTACTGACCCTCCGACAGTGCAGCACTCCCTCAGTACTGACCCTCCGACAGTGCAGCACTCCCTCAGCACTGACCCTCCGACAGTGCGGCACTCCCTCAGTACTGACCCTCCGACAATGCAGCACTCCCTCAGTACTGACCCTCCGACAATGCAGCACTCCCTCAGTACTGACCCTCCGACAGTGCAGCACTCCCTCAACACTGACCCTCCGACAGGGCGATACCGACCCTGGGGAAGGTTGGCCCATGTCATGGGGCTCAAGCATCTGCAGTGGACCCTCAAACCCACGCCCTTTGAACTCGGGTATGTGTATGAGAGAGGGAGAGAGAGAGAGAGAGAGAGGTGCCCGCTTTGGAGCCTAGGCCTAGATGTGGCCAGAGAGATTGAAGTGAGTGCGGATTGATGTCCCTGTGTACTTTCAGTCTCTGCTGAGTGTAGTCATGTCATGTTGACGCTCTCCACTCAGCAGTGTAAACTGTTCAAAGGTTGTCCACTGCAGTTAGGATCTGAAGCTCAGCTGCCCTATTAATGTCAGCGACACAGTCCACTGCCCCTCTGGTGCCCCTCCCTTCCCAAGTCCTGGCAATGCTTCAAAATTGGCCAACGCAGCTCCAGAGCTTTGTGGGTGAGGGGGGAGGGGGGCTCTTGTGGAAGGACTAGAATATAAAAGCAGGGATGTGCTGCTGAGGCTTTATAAGGCTCTGGTCAGACCACATTTAGAATATTGTGAGCAATTTTGGGCCCCGTATCTCAGGAAGGATGTGTTGGCCCTGGAGAGGGTCCAGAGGAGGTTCACGAGAACGATCCCAGGAATGAAAGGCTTAACATATGAGGAACGTTTGAGGACTCTGTGGGTCTATACTCGATGGAGTTTAGAAGGATGAGGGGGGATCTGATTGAAACTTACAGAATACTGAAAGGCCTGGATAGAGTGGACGTGGGGAAGATGTTTCCATTAGTAGGAGAGACTAGGACCCGAGGGTGCAGCCTCAGAGTAAAGGGGAAGACCTTTTAGAACAGAGATGAGGAGAAACTTCTTTAGCCAGAGAGTGGTGAATCGATGGAATTCATTGCCACAGAAGGCTGTGGAGGCCAGGTCATTGAGTGTATTTAAGACCGAGATAGATAGATTCTTGATTGGTAAGGGGATCAAAGGTTACGGGGAGAAGGCGGGAGAATGAGGGTTGAGAAACTTATCAGCCATGATTGAATGGCGGAGCAGACTCGATGGGCCGAATGGCCTAATCTCTGCTCCTATGTCTTGTGGTCTTATGGTCTGGGGAAAGCCACACCTCATTGGCTGGAAGAGGCGGGCTTTTGGAAAGGGCAAGTGGGGTGGAGGAGGATTTGAGGGCGTTGTGTGGGGGGGGTTGAAGAGAAAGGGGGTGTGCATGTGTGGGGGAGTGGGGGAGGTTGTCTGGGGGATAGGGCCGAGTGTGGTGAAAGGGGGTGAGGTTTCCCGGAGGTGGAGGAGGAGTCCTGTTGAGGGGGCGGTGGGGGGGAATAGGGGAGGGTTGAAGACTGATTGTAGAGTTTGTGAGAGTGCAGGGCGGGGGGGTGAAGGGTTTTCCGAAGGACTTTGGGTTTCGGGGGGGTAGGTAGCGTCTTTGGTTAGCTTCGTTGCAAGTCCACATGCTCGTGGTTCCTACGCCCCTTGGCCAATCCCCTCGGACCATGCGTAGTCCTGTCGGGTTGTCCTGGAGCTCGGACCCCAGCAGGCCCCAGGCATGAGGCTGCTCTCTGAACCTGGCCATTCTTAGGCCGGGACGTGACTCAACGAGTCAACAAGTGACGTTGGTTGAGGGATAAAACACCGCTGCTGCCAACAAGGAGTCTCATTTCCCGGATACGAGAGAGACAGAGCGAGCGAGAGAGAGAGACACAAATTAATCCTGACAGATTCCAGTGTGAGAGACTCATCGCCTCCCTCATCATCCCGGACACATTGGGGAAAACGTCCCCAGCACCTTTCACCACCTCAGGACTGTCCCGAAGCCTTTCGCAGCCAACTAAGGACCTTTCCTTTATTATTATTTTTTTTTTTTGAAGCCATGTAGGAAATGGGGCGGCCAATTGGCGCACAGCAAGATCCCACAAACAAAATGATATGATCATGACCCAGATCGTCTTTGTCTTTTTAAGTGACGTTGGTTGAGGGATAAATGTTGACCCCAGGGACACCCGGGTTGGGGGTGGGGTGGGGAGACTCCCCCCCACCACCCCACCCGCCCTTCTTCCAAATAGTGGCCGTGGGATCTTTCTCACCCGCCCGAGAGGGCAGACGGTGGGGGGGGGGCGGGGCTTCGTTCGTGGGGCCCATCGCAACAGTGCGGCCACTGGCCCTCTGGGCGGCCTTCCCTGGCCACTGGCCCTCTGGCGCCGACCCCTGGCCCTCTGGTGCCCTCGCCTGGCCACTGGCCCTCTGGCGGCATCCCCTGGCTCTCTGGCGTCCTCCCCTGGCCACTGGCCCTCTGGTGTCCTCCCCTGGCCACTGGCCCTCTGGCATCCTCCCCTGGCCACTGGCCCTCTGGCGTCCTCCCCTGGCCACTGGCCCTCTGACGTCCTCCCCTGGCCACTGGCCCTCTGACGTCCTCCCCTGGCCACTGGCCCTCTGGCGTCCTCCCCTGGCCACTGGCCCTCTGGCGTCCTCCCCTGGCCACTGGCCCTCTGGCGTGCTCCCCTGGCCACTGGCCCTCTGGCGCCCCCCGGCCACTGGATGTCTATTTTTGGCGAGGTTTGCCAAGCTGTCGGGCAGCGATTGGAACCTTGTCTGGCCTCTCGGGCTTTATCACTTGTGCCGGAGTTAATGCTTAACCTATTTGCTTCATCAGCTGGTCTCAAAACTAGACCCAACAAAGGCTCAGGGCCCTGCACGCCTGTCGGGCGACTTGCTGCAGTTACCATAGCAATCGTCTTTCTCCTCGCTGCTGCTGCTGTGACTGTCTGGGCTGTTGGTGAGTGTTGGTTCTGGGTCCCCGTGTCGGGTGGTGGATGGAGAAGTTGACGCGCGTTTTCATAGCACCTTTTTAACAGGCTAAACCCTCCCTAAGGTGCTTCACTGGAGTGAGTGCCGGACCTAACCCCAGCGTTGAGCCACAGGAGGATGTGTTATTGGCGACAGGCAGCCCCAGAGTTTGGTCAAAGAGGTTGGCTTTGAGGAAGGTCTTAAAGGAGGAGGGAGAGGGTGCTGGGCGGGAGGAGGAGGAGGAGGAAGAGGGGGTGGTGGGAAGAGGGAGCGAGGCAGAGAGGTTTGGGGAGGGAGCTCCAGAGCTCAGGGCCCCCCAGGCAGCTGAAGGCACGGCCGCCAATGGCGGAGCGATGGGAATCAGGGGATCGTCAAGAGGCCCGAATTGGGAGGAGCGCAGAGATCTCGGAGGGTCGTAGGGGCTGGAGGAGGTTACAGAGATAGGGAGGGTTGTAGGGGCTGGAGGAGGTTACAGAGATAGGGAGGGTTGTAGGGGCAGGAGGAGGTTACAGAGCTAGGGAGGGTTGTAGGGGCTGGAGGAGGTTACAGAGATAGGGAGGGTTGTAGGGGCTGGAGGAGGTTACAGAGATAGGGAGGGTTGTAGGGGCTGGAGGAGGTTACAGAGATAGGGAGGGTTGTAGGGGCTGGAGGAGGTTACAGAGATAGGGAGGGTTGTAGGGGCTGGAGGGGGTTATGGAGATAGGGAGGGTTGTAGGGGCTAGAGGGGGTTATGGAGCTAGATGGGGCAGGGGGTGGGGAATGAGGAAAGATTTGTAAACAAGGATAAGGATTTTAAAATGGAGGCGTTGCAGACTGGGAGCCAGTGTAGGTCAGTGAGTGACAGGGTCGATGGGGCTCAGTGTGAGATAGGACACTGGGGTAGCAGAGTTTCAGATGATCTGAAGTTTATTGAGGGTGGGAGGGGAGAGGGCAGTCAGGAGTGCATTGGAATAATCACAAGTCTCCACGTGTTTCTGTCTTTCAGTGACATATATCAAAAAGGCGGAGACAGATCTGTACAATGGTAAGTCCCATCAGGAGTTGAGATAAATTGCCTAAAGATTGTACCTTGGATAGACCACACTGGGAACACCGTGCACAGTTCTGGTCTTCATACCCCTTGGTTAGACCACACTGGGAGCACTGTGCACAGTTCCTTTCTCCGTATCCCTGGGTTATATCACACTTGGAGCGCTGTGCACAGTTCCGGTTTCCATATCCCTTGGTTAGATCACACTGGGAGCACTGTGCACAGTTCCGGTTTCCATATCCCTTGGTTAGACCACACTGGGAGCACTGTGCACAGTTCCGGTCTCCGTATCCCTTGGTTAGACCACACTGGGAGCACAGTGCACAGTTCCTTTATCCATATCCCTGGGTTATATCACACTTGGAGCGCTGTGCACAGTTCCGGTTTCCATATCCTTTGGTTAGACCACACTGGGAGCACTGTGCACAGTTCTGGTCTCTGTATCACAACTGGGAGATATAGGGACTGGGGAAGGTGCAGAAAAGGATTGACAAGGGTGACCTCCCTCAGTGCAAACTTGACTTTATCATATTCTCCCTCTATATTGGCCGGGTGGTTAACAGTGAGGTTGAGTGTCTTGGGCTACAGGAAGATATAGATGGGATGGTCAAAAGGGCAGATAAGTGGCAGATGGAATTTAGCCCTGAAAAGTGTGAGGTGACACACTTTGGAAGGAGTAATTTGACAAGGAAGTATTCAATGAACGGCATGACACTAGGAAGTTCTGAGGAACAAAGGGACCTTGACGTGTGTGTCCATAGATCTCTGAAGGCGGAGGAGCATGTTAGTGGGGCGGTGAAAAAGGCAAATGGGACACTTGCCTTTATCAATCGAGGCATAGATTACAAAAGTAGGGAGGTCATGTTGGAGTTGTATAGACCCTTGGTGAGGCCACAGCTGGAGTACTGTGTGCAGTTCTGGTCGCCACATTATAGGAAGGATGTGATTGCACTGGAGGGGGTGCAGAGGAGATTCACCAGGATGTTGCCTGGGATGAAACATTTAAGTTATGAAGAGAGGTTGAATAGACTTGGGTTGTTTTCATTGGAGCAGAGAAGACTGAGGGGCGACCTGATCGAGGTGTACAAGATTATGAGGGGCATGGGCAGGGTGGATAGGGAGCAGCTGTTCACCTTAGTTGAAGGGTCAGTCACAAGGGGGCATAAGTTCAAGGTGAGGGGCAGGAGGTTTAGGGGGGATGTGAGGAAAAACTTTTTTACCCAGAGGGTGGTGAGGGTCTGGAATGCACTGCCTGGGAGGGTGGTGGAGGTGGGTTGCCTCACATCCTTTAAAAAGTACCTGGATGAGCACTTGGCACCTCATAACATTCAAGGCTATGGGCCAAGTGCTGGTCAATGGGATCAGGTAAGTAGGTCAGGCGTTTCTCACGTGTCGGTGCAGACTCGATGGGCCGAAGGGCCTCTTCTTGCACTGTGATTCTGTGATGTGGACTCTTCCCTCTGGCCTCTTACCCGCTCTTGATCATCTTGTTGAGAACTGTCGGCGTGACATTGGCCATCTTAATTTCTCTGCTCCTCTCACCCACTCTAACCTGTCTCTCTCTGAACTTGCTACACTCCGTTCTCTCAGGTCCAACCCTGACATTGTCATCAAACCTGCTGACAAGGGTGGTGCTGTTGTTGTCTGGTGCACTGACCTCTACCTCGCAGAGGCTGAGCATCAACTCGCAGACACTTCCTCCTACCTCCCCCTGGACCATGACCCCACCACAGAACATCAAGCTATTGTTTCCAGGACTGTCACTGACCTCATCTCCTCTGGAGATCTTCCTTCCACAGCTTCCAACCTCATGGTCTCCCAACCTCGGACGGCCCGCTTCTACCTCCTACCCAAAATCCACAAACAGGACTGTCCGGGCAGACCGATCGTGTCAGCCTGTTCTTGCCCCACGGAACTCATTTCTCGCTATCTTGACTCCCTTCTCTCTCCCCTTGTCCAGTCTCTTCCCACCTACATTCACGACTCCACTGACGCCCTACATCATATCAACAATTCCCAGTTCCCTGGCCCCAACCACCACCTCTTCACCATGGACGTCCAATCCCTCTACACCTCCGTCCCCCACCGGGAGGGTCTGAGGGCTCTCCGCTTCTTCCTCGAACAGAGGCCCGAACATTCTCCATCCACCACTACTCTCCTCCGTCTGGCTGAACTTGTTCTCACACTGAACAAATTTGGAGAAAGTGAGATGAGTTTAAAGAGAAATTGTTCAGGTGTGGCTATGGGTACCCGCATGGGTCCCAGTTATGCCTGTCTTTTTATGGGGTATGTGGAACATTCCTTGTTCCAGTCCTACTCTGGATCCTCTCCCACAACTCTTTCAGTAAATCGATGACTGTTTTGGTGCGGCTTCATGATCTCGTCTGGACCTGGAAAAATTTATCAAATTTTATTTTTGATTTCAATTTCTGCCTCTCTCTCACCATCACATGGTCCATCTCTGACACTTCCCTTCCCTTCCTTGACCCCTCAGTCTCCATTTCTGATGATAGACTGTCCACCAATAACCATTACAAGCCTACTGACTCCCACAGCTACCTCGACTACAGCTCCTCACACCCCGCTTCCTGTAAGGACTCCATCCCATTCTCTCAGTTCCTTCGCCTCCGTCGCATCTGTTCTGATGACGCTACCTTCAAAAACAGTTCCTCTGGCATGTCCTCCTTCTTCCTTAACCGAGGTTTTCCACCCACGGTGGTTAACAGGGCCCTCAACTGTGTCCGGCCCATCTCCTGCACATCCACCCTCACGCCTTCCTCTCCCTCCCAGAACCATGATAGGGTCCCCCTTGTCCTCACTTATCATCCCACCAGCCTCTGCATTCAAAGGATCATCCTCCGCCATTTCCACCAACCCCAGCATGATGCCACCACCAAACACATCTTCCCTTCACCCCCCCCGGCGGCATTCCGCAGGGATCGTTCCCTCCGGGACACCCTGGTCCACTCCTCCATCACCCCCTACCCCTCAACCCCCTCCCACGGCACCTTCCCATGCAACCGCAGAAGGTGCAACATCTGCCCCTTTACTTCCCCTCTCCTCACCGTCCAAGGGCCCAGACACTCCTTTCAAGTGAAGCAGCATTTCACTTGCACTTCCCTCAATTTACTCTACTGCATTCGCTGCTCCCAATGCGGTTTCCTCTACATTGGAGAGACCAAACGCAGACTGGGTGACCGCTTTGCAGAACACCTTCGGTCTGTCCGCAAGCATGACCCAGACCTCTCTGTCGCTTGCCATTTCAACACACCACCCTGCTCTCTTGCCCACATGTCCGTCCTTGGCTTGCTGCAATGTTCCAGTGAAGCTCAACGCAAACTGGAGGAACAGCACCTCATCTTCCGACTAGGCACTTTACAGCCTTCCGGACTTAACATTGTGTTCAACAATTTCAGATCATGAACTCTCTCCTCCCTCTTGACCCCCTTTTATTAATCCAATTTTTTAATTACATTATTAATTTATCTACCTTGCCTAATCTAATCTATCTATCCCTTTTCTCCAACCTCCCCCTTTCCCCAAAGGGCCATCTATCACTGAGTTTTTATTTTGTGTTTTCACAGACCGCTGACCCTTATTCCGCTACAAACATTCTGCTATCTTACCTTTATGCCACTATCAGCACCTTCTCTAGTCTTTAACACTGCCATTGTCTTGCGTCCATGACGCATGTCCAGTCTCTCCTGAGCTCCCTCCTATCCCTGACCTTCCATCTTGCTCCACCCCCCCCTCTTTAAACAGTATAAAATCCCTCATATTTCTACTTTTCTTTAGCTCTGAAGTAGAGTCCTAAGGACTCCAAACATTAACTCTGTTTCTCTCTCTCCACGGGCGCTACCAGACCTGCTGTGTTTACCCAGCATGTTCTGTTTTTATTTCAGATTTCCAGCATCTGCAGTATTTTGCTTTAATGGTAGTGATAACCCCTCAATTCTGCTATCAGGAAAGATTGAACAAGCTGGGGCTCTTTTCTCTAGTAAAGAGAAGGCTGAGGGGGGGGTGACCTGATCGAGGTCTTTAAAATGGCGAGAGGGTTTCGATGGGGTAGACGTAGAGAAGATGTTTCCACTTGTCGGAGTGAGACCAGAACTAGGGGGGGTCATCGATATAAGATCATCACTAATAAACCCAAAGGGGAATTCAGGAGAAACTTCTTTACCCAGAGAGTGGGGAGAATGTGGGACTCGCTCCCACAGGGAGTGGTCGAGGTGAATAGTGTCGATGTGTTTAAGGGGGAAGCTGGATAAACACATGAGAGGGAGAAAGGAATAGAAGGATATGGGGATGGGGTGAGATGGAGAGGGGGGTGGGAGGAGGCTGGTGTGGAGCAGGAACACCAGCACAGAGCAGATGGACCAAATGGCCTGTTTCTGTAAAATAACCTCACTCCAGATGTTTAACCTGTGCACTGCACAGATATGGGGAGCGACTGTATCCAGGTCAGCTGTCTAATGAAATATTGTTCTTCTTCTGAAGTCCAGGTAAACACTGAGTCACGTCTGTCTGTCTATGACCCTGAGACAGATGTCTGGAGACTCGTGTGTTCCTCGGTGAATAATGAACAAGTGGCACATCTCAGCTGTCAACAGATGGGCTTCATCAGGTGAGTTCCTCTCGATGGGTCCTCATCAATGCTCCGTGTCCAAACCTGCACCGAGTCCCATTCACCCCTCGTTCCTGTCACTCACTCACTTAGCGTCTCTGTTAAACCCTCCCTATCTCTGTAACCTCCCCCGACCCCTACCACCCTCCCTATCTCTGTAACCTCCTCCAGCCCCTACAACCCTCCCTATCTCTGTAACCTCCTCCAGCCCCTACAAACCTCCCTATATCTGTAACCTCCTCCAGCCACTACAACCCTCCCTATCTCTGTAACCTCCCCTGGCCCCTACCACCCTCCCTATCTCTGTAACCTGCTCCAGCCCCTTCAACCCTCCCTATCTCTGTAACCTGCTCCAGCCCCTACAACCCTCCCTATCTCTGTAACGTCCTCCAGCCCCTACAACCCTCTCTATCTCTGTAACCTCCTCCAGCCCCGACAACCCTCCATTTCTCTGTAAACTCCTCCAGCCCCTACAACCCTCCAAGTCTCTGAGCTCCTCCGATTCCCATCTCTCCACCATCAGCGGCCTTGCCCTCTGCTGCCTGGGCCCTAAGCTCTGGAGTTCCCCCCCTGAACCTCTGCAGGTTCTCCCTCTGTCTCTGCCTTTGCCTCTGCTTGATTGTCTCCATCTCTCTCTCTCTCCCCCTCTTAGATGCTCCTTAAAAAACGACCTCTTTGACTAAGCTTTTGGTCCCGAATATCTCCTTATGTGGCTTGGGGCCAAATGTTGTTAATCTCCCCTGTGACCATCTTGATGTGTTGGCAGCTTAAAGGTGCTTTTTCTCTCCAGAGGCTACTGGACAGTGATCAAAGTGGGAGACCTGGGGTTTACCATTGACGCGAGACTGAACTGGACCAGCCATATAAATACTGTGGCGACAAGAGCAGGTCAGAGGCTGGGAATCCTGCGGCAAGTAACTCACCTCCTGACTCCCCAAAGCCTGTCCACCATCTACAAGGTACAAGGCAGGAGTGTGATGGAATACTCCCCACTTGCCTGGATGAGTGCAGCTCCCACAACACTCAAGAAGCTCAACACCATCCAGGACAAAGCAGCCCCGCTTGATGGGCACCCCATCCACAAACATTCACTCCCTCCACCACCGACGCACAGTAGCAGCAGTGTGTGTATCATCTACAAGATGCACTGCAGGAACTCACCAAGGCTCCTTCGACAGCACCTTCCAAACCCGCGACCTCTACCATCTAGAAGGACAAGGGCAGCAGACACATGGGGAACACCCACCACCTGGAAGTTCCCCTCCGAGCCCCTCACCATCCCGACTTGGAAATATATCGGCCGTTCCTTCACTGTCGCTGGGTCAAAATCCCGGAACTCCCTCCCTAACAGCGCCGTGGGTGTACCTACACCACATGGACTGCAGCGGCGCAAGAAGGCAGCTCACCCACCACCTTCTCAAGGGGCAATTAAGGATGGGCAATAAATGCTGGGCCCAGCCAGCGAAGCCCATATCCCTTGAATGAATAAAAGGGGATAGTGATGAACAGGTAACCTGGCTGATTAGACTTTGTTACATTGACAGGATGATCACTACATTGGAGAGTCACATGGAAACCACTGGGTTAAATGGATCTGTTCAGTTTTACTGTGTGAATGAGTTATTGCTCCCGTCTGCTAAGGCAATTCAGGATCTACTCTTCCCTTGGTAAGCAATACAGAATTGCACAGGACTATCTCTGTATAACACTGGGGTACAGGACTGGTGGGGACAGGTCTGTCACTGTATAACACTGGGGTACAGTACTGGTGGGGATGGGTCTGTCCCTGTATAACACTGGGGTACAGTACTGGTGGGGATGGGTCTGTCCCTGTATAACACTGGGGTACAGTACTGGTGGGGATGGCTCTGTCACTGTATAACACTGGGGTACAGTACTGGTGGGGACGGGTCTGTCACTGTATAACACTGGGGTACAGTACTGGTGGGGACAGGTCTGTCACTGTATAACACTGGGGTACAGTACTGGTGGGGATGGGTCTGTCCCTGTATAACACTGGGGTACAGTACTGGTGGGGATGGGTCTGTCCCTGTATAACACTGGGGTACAGTACTGGTGGGGATGGGTCTGTCCCTGTATAACACTGGGGTACAGTACTGGTGGGGATGGGTCTGTCCCTGTATAACACTGGGGTACAGTACTGGTGGGGATGGGTCTGTCACTGTATAACACTGGAGTACAGTACTGGTGGGGATGGGTCTGTCACTGTATAACACTGGGGTACAGTACTGGTGGGGACGGGTCTGTCACTGTATAACACTGGGGTACAGTACTGGTGGGGACAGGTCTGTCACTGTATAACACTGGGGTACAGTACTGGTGGGGACAGGTCTGTCACTGTATAACACTGGGGTACAGTACTGGTGGGGACAGGTCTGTCACTGTATAACACTGGGGTACAGTACTGGTGGGGACAGGTCTGTCCCTGTATAACACTGGGGTACAGTACTGGTGGGGATGGGTCTGTCCCTGTATAACACTGGGGTACAGTACTGGTGGGGACAGGTCTGTCACTGTATAACACTGGGGTACAGTACTGGTGGGGACGGGTCTGTCACTGTATAACACTGGGGTACAGTACTGGTGGGGACAGGTCTGACACTGTATAACACTGGGGTACAGTACTGGTGGGGACAGGTCTGACACTGTATAACACTGGGGTACAGTACTGGTGGGGACGGGTCTGTCACTGTATAACACGGGTACAGTACTGGTGGGGACAGGTCTGACACTGTATAACACTGGGGTACAGTACTGGTGGGGACGGGTCTGTCACTGTATAACACTGGGGTACAGTACTGGTGGGGACGGGTCTGTCACTATAACACTGGGGTACAGTACTGGTGGGGATGGGTCTGTCACTGTCTAACACTGGGGTACAGTACTGGTGGGGACGGGTCTGTCACTGTATAACACGGGTACAGTCTGGTGGGGACAGGTCTGACACTGTATAACACTGGGGTACAGTACTGGTGGGGACGGGTCTGTCACTGTATAACACTGGGGTACAGTACTGGTGGGGACGGGTCTGTCACTATAACACTGGGGTACAGTACTGGTGGGGATGGGTCTGTCACTGTATAACACTGGGGTACAGTACTGGTGGGGACGGGTCTGTCACTGTATAACACTGGGGTACAGTACTGGTGGGGACGGGTCTGTCCCTGTATAACACTGGGGTACGGTACTGGTAGGGACAGGTCTGTCACTGTATAACACTGGGGTACGGTACTGGTGGGGACAGGTCTGTCACTGTATAACACTGGGGTACAGTACTGGTGGGGACAGGTCTGTCACTGTATAACACTGGGGTACAGTACTGGTGGGGACAGGTCTGTCACTGTATAACACTGGGGTACAGTACTGGTGGGGACAGGTCTGTCACTGTATAACACTGGGGTACAGTACTGGTGGGGACGGGTCTATCACTGTATAACACTGGGGTACAGTACTGGTGGGGATGGGTTTGTTACTGTAAAAGCAAAATACTGCAGATGTGGTAAATCTGAAAGAAGAACAGAACATGCTGGAAAAACCCAGCTGGTCTGACAGCATCTGTGGGGTGAAAAGCAGAGTTAACGTTTCGAGTTTGTATGACTCATCTTCAGAGCTAAAGAGATGTAAAAATGTGATGAAAGTTATACTGTTTAAGGGGGGTGGAGTGGGTGAAGCTGGGTAGAGGGTCAGCGATAGGTGGGGGCAAAGGAGAGATTGACAAAGGTGTCATGAACAAAAGGACAAAGGGGGTGTTAATCATAGTGATACTGGCTAAAGGAGGTGTTAATGGCGGCGATAAGGTCAGAGAGCAGAATGTGATAATAGCAGGTCAGGGGTAAGCACTCTGTGAAAGAACGTGAACGAGAGACAGACGGCTCTTGTGGGGGGTGGGGTGGTGGGAGGGGGACGGTGGGGGGAAGAAAAAGATTGAAAATAGGATAAAAGGCGGGGGATAAAACAATGAATAAAAATGAAAAATAAAAATAAGAGGATTAAAAATGAAAATGAATATTGAAAAACGGAATAAAGAAGCTGAGAGGATGGAGGAGAGAGTTCATGATCTGAAATTGTTGAACCATTGAACCATAGAACACTACAGCACAGAAAAACAGGCCATTCGGCCCTTCTAGTCTGTGCCGCAATATTATTCCGCTAGTCCCACTGACCTGCACCCAGTCCATAATCCTCCAGACCTCTCCCATCCATGTATCTATCCAATTTATTCTTAAAACTTAAGAGTGAGCCCCGCATTTACCACGTCAGATGGTAGCTCGTTCCACACTCTCACCACTCTCTGAGTGAAGAAGTTCCCCCTAAACCTTTCCCCTTTCACCCCAAAGCCATGTCCTCTCGTGTTTATCTCTCCTAATCTAAGTGGAAAGAGCCAACTCGCATTTACTCTGTCTATACCCCTCACAATTTTGTAAACTTCTATCAAATCTCCCCTCATTCTTCTACGCTCCAAGGAATAAAGTCCTAACCTGTTTAATCTTTCCCTTTAACTCAACTCCTGAAGACCCGGCAACATCCTAGTAAATCTTCTCTGCAACTCTCTCAATCTTACTGATATCCTTCCTGTAGTTCGGCGACCAGAACTGTACACAATGCTCCAAAGTTGGCCTCACCAATGTCTTATACAACCTCACCATAACATCCCAACTCCTATACTCAATACTTTGATTTATGAAGGCCAGAACTCAATATTCAGTCCGGAAGGCTGTAAAGTGCCTAGTCGGAAGATGAGGTGCTGTTCCTCCAGTTTGCGTTGAGCTTCACTGGAACAATGCAGCAGGCCAAGGACGGACATGTGGGCATGAGAGCAGGGTGGAGTGTTGGAACGGCAAGCGACGGAGGTCTGGGTAATGCTTGGGGACAGACCGAAGAGTCTCCCAGTCTGCGTTTGGTCTCTCCAATGTAGAGGGGAGAGGTCTACATTGGCCCACCACTGTTCCCCCTCCCCCCACAAGAGCTGTCTGTCACTTGTTCATGTTGTTCTTTCACAGAGTGCTTACCCTTGTCCTGCTATTCTCACATTCTGCTTTCTGACCTTAATACCACCATCAGTACCTCCTTTCGCCAGTATCGCTATCATTAACACCCCCTTTGTTGATGACATCTCTGTCAATCTCTCCTTTGCCCCCACCTATCGCTGGTCTTCTACCCAGCTTCCCCGCTCCACCCCCTCCCCCTTAAACAGTATAAATTTCATCACATTTTTACGTTTCTTCTTAGCTCGGAAGATGAGTCACACGGACTCGAGACGTTTAACTCTGCCTTTCTCTGCACAGACGCTGTTGGACCTGCCGAGTTTTCCCAGCATTTTCTGTTTTTGTGTCAGTGTGTGAGATGGGTTTTAAGCAGGAACTGAATGACACAGGGAATGTGATGGTCGGTTCCTCTCCGAGCGCTAGTCCAGTTGTCCAAGCTAATCGTTTGCAGTCCCTGGGCATTGGAATATGGATTGGTTTATGAAAGGCAGGTTTGCTCTGAGTTTGAATGTCACTGACTCACTGACACTCTCTCTCTCTCTCTCTCTCTCTCTCTGTAATCTGCAGTGAATGTAAATCTCGCCTGGCCCTCTCTGTGCAATGTCAGGGTAAGTGGTTTGTGTTTTCCATT
>NW_027597918.1:0-60200 GCF_964194155.1 Cetorhinus maximus
AATGGGACAGAGAGTGAGATCACGGGGAGGTTAAAGGGACGGAGAGTGAGATCACGGGGAGGTTAAAGGGACAGAGAGTGAGATCACGTGGAGGATAAAGGTACAGAGAATGTGATCACGGGGAGGTTAAAGGGACAGAGAGTGAGAACACGGGGAGTTTAAATGGAAAGACAGAGATCACGGGGAGGTGAAAGGGACAGAGAGTGAGATCACGGGGAGGATAAAGGTACAGAGAATGTGATCACGGGGAGGTTAAATGGACAGAGAGTGTGATCATGGAAATGTTAAAGGGACAGACTGTGAGATCATGGGGAGGTTAAAGGGACAGGGAATGAGATCAGGGACAGCTAAAGGGACAGAGAGAGATCAGGTACTATTAAAGGGACAGAGAGTGGGATCGGGGGACAGTTAAAGGGACAGAGTGAGATCACGGGAAGGTTAAAGGGGCAGAGAGTGAGTACACGGGGAGGTTAAAGGGACAGAGAGTGAGATCACAGGGAAGTTAAAGGGAAAGAGAGTGAGATCACGGGGAGTTTAAAGGGACAGAGAGTGAGATCACGGGGAGGAAAAATGGACAGAGAATGAGTTCACGGGGAAGTAAAAGGGACAGAGAGTGAGATCACGGAGAGGTTAATGGGAAAGAGAGTGAGATCACGGAGAGGATAAAGGGACAGAGAGTGAGTTCACAGGGAGATTAAAGGGACAGAGAGTAGGAAGACGGGGAGGTTAAATGGACAGAGAGTGAGATCACGGGGAGGTTAAAGAGTAAGAGAGTGAGATCACGGGAAGGTTAAAGGGACAGAGACTGAGATCACGGGGAGGTAAAAGGAAAGAGAGTGAGATCACGGGGAGGTTAAAGGGACAGAGAGTGAGATCACGCGGAGGTTAAAGGGACAGGGAGAGTTAACGGGGAGGTTAAAGCGACAGAGTGAGATCATCGGGAGGTTAAAGGGACAGAGAGTGAGATCACGGGAGGTTAAAGGGAAGGAGAATGAGATCACGGGGAGATCAAAGGGACAGAGATTGAGATCATGGGGAGTTTAAAGGGACAGAGAGTGAGATCACGGGGAGGTTAAATGGACAGAGAGTGAGATCACGGGGAGGTTAAAGGGGCAGAGAGTGAGATCACAGGGAGGTTAAAGGGACAGAGAGTGACATCACAGGGAAGTTAAAGGGAGAGAGAGTGAGATCACGGAGAGTTTAATGGGACAGAGAGTGAGATCACAGAGAGGTTAAAGGGACAGAGAGTGAGTTCACGGGGAGATTAAAGGGACAGAGAGTTGGAAGACGGGGAGGTTAAATGGACAGAGAGTGAGATCACGGGGAGGTTAAAGGGACAGAGAGTGAGATCACGGGGAGGTTAAAGGAAAGAGAGTGAGATCACGGGGAGGTTAAAGGGACAGAGAGTGAGATCACGGGGAGGTTAAAGGGACAGAGAGTGAGATCACGGGGAGGTTAAAGGAAAGAGTGTGAGATCACGGGGAGGTAAAAGGGACAGAGAGTGAGATCATGGGGAGGTTAAAGGGACAGAGAGTGAGAACACGGGGAGTTTAAATGGAAAGACAGAGATCACGGGGAGGTGAAAGGGACAGAGAGTGAGATCACGGGGAGGATAAAGGTACAGAGAATGTGATCACGGGGAGGTTAAATGGACAGAGAGTGTGATCATGGAAATGTTAAAGGGACAGACTGTGAGATCATGGGGAGGTTAAAGGGACAGGGAATGAGATCAGGGACAGCTAAAGGGACAGAGAGAGATCAGGTACTATTAAAGGGACAGAGAGTGGGATCGGGGGACAGTTAAAGGGACAGAGTGAGATCACGGGAAGGTTAAAGGGGCAGAGAGTGAGTACACGGGGTGGTTAAAGGGACAGAGAGTGAGATCACAGGGAAGTTAAAGGGAAAGAGAGTGAGATCACGGGGAGTTTAAAGGGACAGAGAGTGAGATCACGGGGAGGAAAAATGGACAGAGAATGAGTTCACGGGGAAGTAAAAGGGACAGAGAGTGAGATCACGGAGAGGTTAATGGGAAAGAGCGTGAGATCACGGAGAGGATAAAGGGACAGAGAGTGAGTTCACAGGGAGATTAAAGGGACAGAGAGTAGGAAGACGGGGAGGTTAAATGGACAGAGAGTGAGATCACGGGGAGGTTAAAGAGTAAGAGAGTGAGATCACGGGAAGGTTAAAGGGACAGAGACTGAGATCACGGGGAGGTAAAAGGAAAGAGAGTGAGATCACGGGGAGGTTAAAGGGACAGAGAGTGAGATCACGCGGAGGTTAAAGGGACAGGGAGAGTTAACGGGGAGGTTAAAGCGACAGAGTGAGATCATCGGGAGGTTAAAGGGACAGAGAGTGAGATCACGGGAGGTTAAAGGGAAGGAGAATGAGATCACGGGGAGATCAAAGGGACAGAGATTGAGATCATGGGGAGTTTAAAGGGACAGAGAGTGAGATCACGGGGAGGTTAAATGGACAGAGAGTGAGATCACGGGGAGGTTAAAGGGGCAGAGAGTGAGATCACAGGGAGGTTAAAGGGACAGAGAGTGACATCACAGGGAAGTTAAAGGGAGAGAGAGTGAGATCACGGAGAGTTTAATGGGACAGAGAGTGAGATCACAGAGAGGTTAAAGGGACAGAGAGTGAGTTCACGGGGAGATTAAAGGGACAGAGAGTAGGAAGACGGGGAGGTTAAATGGACAGAGAGTGAGATCACGGGGAGGTTAAAGGGACAGAGAGTGAGATCACGGGGAGGTTAAAGGAAAGAGAGTGAGATCACGGGGAGGTTAAAGGGACAGAGAGTGAGATCACGGGGAGGTTAAAGGGACAGAGAGTGAGATCACGGGGAGGTTAAAGGAAAGAGAGTGAGATCACGGGGAGGTTAAAGGGACAGAGAGTGAGATCACGCGGAGGTTAAAGGGACAGAGAGAGTTAACGGGGAGGTTAAAGTGACAGAGTGAGATCATCGGAAGGTTAAAAGGACAGATAGTGAGATCACGAGGACGTTACAGGGACAGAGAGTGAGATCACGATGAGGTTAAAGGGACAGAGAGTGAGATCACAGGGAGGTTAAAGGGAAAGAGAATGAGATCACGGGGAGATTAAGGAAACAGAGATTCAGATCATGGGGAGTTTAACGGGACAGAGAGTGAGATCACGGGGAGGTAAAAGGGACAGAGAGTGTGATCACGGGGAGGTAAAAGGGACAGAGAGAGAGATCACGGGGTGGTTAAAGGGACAGTGAGAGATTACGGGGAGGTTAAAGCGTTCGGGTGAGATCACTAGGAGGTTAAAGAGACAGAGTGCGAGATCACGTGTACGTTAAAGGGACAGAGAGTGAAATTAAGGGGAGGTTAATGGGAAAGAGAGTGAGATCAGGGGGAGGTTAACGGTACGGAGAGTGAGATCACGGGGAGGTTAAAGGGACAGCGTGAGATCACGGGAAGGTTAAAGGGAGAGAGAGTGAGATCACTGGGAGTTTAAAGGGACAGAGTGCTAAATCAGGGAGATTAAAGGGACAGAGAGTGAGATCACGGGGAGGATAAAGGTACAGAGAATATGATCACGGGGAGGTTAAATGGACTGAGGGTGAGATCACGGGAATGTTAAAGGGACAGACTGTGAGATTATGGGGAGGTTAAAGGGACAGAGAGTGAGATCAGGGACAGCTAAAGGGACAGAGAGAGATCAGGGACTATTAAAGGGACAGAGAGTGGGATCGGGGGACAGTTAAAGGGACAGAGAGTGAGATCAGGGGAACAGTTAAAGGGACAAAGAGTGATATCAGGGACAGCGAAAGGGACAGAGAGAGAGCAGGGACTATTAAAGGGACAGAGATGGAGATCAGGGGAACAGTTAAAGGAACAGAGAATGAGATCAGGGAAGGTTAAAGGGACAGAGTGAGATCACGGGAAGGTTAAAGGGAGAGAGAGTGAGATCACGGGGAGTTTAAAGGGACAGAGCGTGAGATCAAGGGTAAGTTAAGGGACAGAAAGTGAGATGACGGGGAGGTTAAATGAACAGAGAATGAGTTCACGGGGAGATTAAAGGGACAGAGAGTGAGATCATGGGGAGGATAAAGGGACAGAGAGTGAGATCACTGGAAGGTTGAAGGGATAGTGAATGCTATCACGAGAAGTTAATGGGATAGAGAGTGAGATCAAGGGGAGGTGAAAGGGGTAGTGAGTGAGATCACGGGGAGTTTAAAGGGACAGTGAGTGAGATCACGGGGAGGTTAAAGGGACAGAGAGTTAGATGACGGGGAGGTTAAATGGAGAGAGAGTGAGATCACATGTACGTTAAAGGGACAGAGAGTGTGATTACGCGGACGTTAATGGGACAGAGAGTGAGATCACGGGGAGGTTAAAGGGACGGAGAGTGAGATCACGGGGACGTTAAAGGTACAGAGAGTGTGATCACGGGGAGGTTAAATGGACAGAGGGTGAGATCACGGGAATGTTAAAGGGACAGACTGTGAGCTCATGGGGAGTTTTAAACGGAAAGAGAGTGAGATCACGGGGAGTTTAATGGGACAAAGAGTGAGATCACGGGGACGTTAAAGGGAGATAGAGTGAGATCACGGGGTGGTTAAAGGGACAGAGAGAGATTACGGGGAGGTTAAAGCGACAGAGAGAAATCACGGGGAGGTTAAATGGACAGAGAGTGAGATCATGAGGAGGTTAAAGGGACAGAGAGTGAGATCAGGGACAGCTAAGGGGAAAGAGAGAGATCAGGGACTATTAAAGGGACAGAGAGTGGGATCGGGGGAAAGTTAAAGGGACAGAGAGTGAGATCAGGGTGACAGTTAAAGGGACAAAGTGAGATATCAGGGACATATAAAGGGACAGAGAGAGAGCAGGGACTATTAAAGGGACAGAGAATGAGATCGGGGGCCATTTAAAGCGACAGAGAGTGATATCAAGGGGAAAATTAATGGGACAGAGATTGAGATCAGGGGAACAGTTAAAGGAAAAGAGAATGAGATCAGGGAAGGTTAATGGGAAAGAGTGAGATCACGGGAAGGTTAAAGTGAAAGAGAGTGAGATCACGGGGATGTTAAAGGTACAGAGATTGAGGTCACAGAGCGGTTAAAGGGACAGAGAGTGAGATCACGGGGAGGTTAAATGGACAGACAGTGAGATCACGGGGAGGTTAAAGGGACAGAGAGTGAGATCACGGGGAGGTTAAAGGGACAGAGAGAGAGATCACAGGGAAGTTAAAGGCAGAGAGAGTGAGATCACGGGGAGTTTAATGGGACAGAGAGTGAGATCACGGGGAGGTAAAATGGACAGAGAATGAGTTCACGGGGAAGTAAAAGGGACAGAGAGTAAGATCACGGAGAGGTTAATGGGACAGAGAGTGAGATCACGGAGAGGTTAAAGGGACAGAGACTGAGATCACGGAGAGGTTAATGGGAAAGAGAGTGAGATCACGGAGAGGATAAAGGGACAGAGAGTGAGTTAACGGGGAGATTAAAGGGACAGAGAGTAGGAAGACGGGGAGGTTAAATGGACAGAGAGTGAGATCACGGGGAGGTTAAAGAGACAGAGAGTGAGATCACGGGAAGGTTAAAGGGACAGAGACTGAGATCACGCGGAGGTTAAAGGAAAGAGAGTGAGATCACGGGGAGTTTAAAGGGACAGAGAGTGAGATCACGCGGAGGTTAAAGGGACAGGGAGAGTTAACGGGGAGGTTAAAGCGACAGAGTGAGATCATCGGGAGGTTAAAGGGACAGAGAGTGAGATCACGGGAGGTTAAAGGGAAGGAGAATGAGATCACGGGGAGATTAAAGGGACAGAGATTGAGATCATGGGGAGATTAAAGGGACAGAGAGTAGGAAGACGGGGAGGTTAAATGGACAGAGAGTGAGATCACGGGGAGGTTAAAGGGACAGAGAGTGAGATCACGGGGAGGTTAAAGGAAAGAGAGTGAGATCACGGGGAGGTTAAAGGGACAGAGAGTGAGATCACGGGGAGGTTAAAGGGACAGAGAGTGAGATCACGGGGAGGTTAAAGGAAAGAGAGTGAGATCACGGGGAGGTTAAAGGGACAGAGAGTGAGATCACGCGGAGGTTAAAGGGACAGAGAGAGTTAACGGGGAGGTTAAAGTGACAGAGTGAGATCATCGGGAGGTTAAAGGGACAGATAGTGAGATCACGAGGAGGTTACAGGGACAGAGAGTGAGATCACGATGAGGTTAAAGGGACAGAGAGTGAGATCACAGGGAGGTTAAAGTGAAAGAGAATGAGATCACGGGGAGATTAAGGATACAGAGATTCAGATCATGGGGAGTTTAACGGGACAGAGAGTGAGATCACGGGGAGGTAAAAGGGACAGAGAGTGTGATCACGGGGAGGTAAAAGGGACAGAGAGAGATTACGGGGAGATTAAAGCGTTCGGGTGAGATCACTAGGAGGTTTAAGAGACAGAGTGCGAGATCACGTGTACGTTAAAGGGACAGAGAGTGAAATTAAGGGGAGGTTAATGGGAAAGAGAGTGAGATCAGGGGGAGGTTAACGGTACGGAGAGTGAGATCACGGGGAGGTTAAAGGGACAGCGTGAGATCACGGGAAGGTTAAAGGGAGAGAGAGTGAGATCACTGGGAGTTTAAAGGGACAGAGAGTGAGATCAAGGGTAAGTTAAAGGGACAGAGAATGAGATCACGGGGAGGGTAAATGAACAGAGAATGAGTTCACGGGGAGATTAAAGGGACAGAGAGTGAGATCACGGGGAGGATATAGGGACAGAGAGTGCAAAAACTGGGAGGTTTAAGGGATAGTGAATGCGATCACGGGAATGTAAATCGGATAGAGAGTGAGATCAAGGGGAGGTGAAAGGGACAGAGAGTGAGATCACGGGGAAGTCAAAGGGACAGAGAGTGAGATCAATGGAAGTTTAAAGGGACAAAGACTGAGATCACGGGAAGGTTAACGGGACAGAGAGTGTGATCACGGGGAGGTTAAAGGGACAGTGAGTGAATGACTGGGAGGTTTAAGGGACAGAGAGTGAGATCACGGGGAGGTTAAAGGGACAGAGAGTGAGATCACGGGAAGGTTAAAGGGTCAGAGAGTGAGATCACCGGGAGGTTAATGGGACAGAGAGTGAGATCACGGGGAGGTTAAAGGGACAGAGAATGAGATCACGGGCAGGTTAATGGGACAGAGATTGATATCACGGTGAGCTTTAAGGGACAGAGAGTGAGATCACGGGGATGTTAAATGGACAGAGTGCTAAATCAGGGAGATTAAAGGGACAGAGAGTGAGATCACGGGGAGGATAAAGGTACAGAGAATATGATCACGGGGAGGTTAAATGGACTGAGGGTGAGATCACGGGAATGTTAAAGGGACAGTGAGAGATTACGGGGAGGTTAAAGCGTTCGGGTGAGATCACTAGGAGGTTTAAGAGACAGAGTGCGAGATCACGTGTACGTTAAAGGGACAGAGAGTGAAATTAAGGGGAGGTTAATGGGACAGAGAGTGAGATATGGGGGAGGTTAACGGTACGGAGAGTGAGATCACGGGGAGGTTAAAGGGACAGCGTGAGATCACGGGAAGGTTAAAGGGTGAGAGAGTGAGATCACTGGGAGTTTAAAGGGACAGAGAGTGAGATCAAGGGTAAGTTAAAGGGACAGAGAGTGAGATCACGGGGAGGGTAAATGAACAGAGAATGAGTTCACGGGGAGATTAAAGGGACAGAGAGTGAGATCACGGGGAGGATATAATGACAGAGAGTGCAAAAACTGGGAGGTTTAAGGGATAGTGAATGCGATCACGGGAATGTAAATCGGATAGAGAGTGAGATCAAGGGGAGGTGAAAGGGACAGAGAGTGAGATCACGGGGAGGTCAAAGGGACAGAGAGTGAGATCACGGGGAAGTCAAAGGGACAGAGAGTGAGATCAATGGAAGTTTAAAGGGACAAAGACTGAGATCACGGGAAGGTTAACGGGACAGAGAGTGTGATCACGGGGAGGTTAAAGGGACAGTGAGTGAATGACTGGGAGGTTTAAGGGACAGAGAGTGAGATCACGGGGAGGTTAAAGGGACAGAGAGTGAGATCACGGAGAGGTTAAAGGGACAGTGAGTAAGATCACGGAGAGGTTAATGGGACAGAGAGTGAGATCACGGAGAGGTTAATGGGACAGAGAGTGAGATCACGGAGAGGATAATGGGAAAGAGAGTGAGATCACGGAGAGGATAAAGGGACAGAGAGTGAGTTCACGGGGAGATTAAAGGGACAGAGAGTAGGAAAACGGGGAGGTTAAATGGACAGAGAGTGAGATCACGGGGAGGTTAAAGAGACAGAGAGTGAGATCACGGGAAGGTTAAAGGGACAGAGACTGAGATCACGCGGAGGTTAAAGGAAAGAGAGTGAGATCACGGGGAGGTTAAAGGGACAGAGAGTGAGATCACGCGGAGGTTAAAGGGACAGGGAGAGTTAACGGGGAGGTTAAAGCGACAGAGTGAGATCATCGGGAGGTTAAAGGGACAGAGAGTGAGATCACGGGAGGTTAAAGGGAAGGAGAATGAGATCACGGGGAGATTAAAGGGACAGAGATTGAGATCATGGGGAGTTTAAAGGGACAGAGAGTGAGATCACGGGGAGGTTAAATGGACAGAGAGTGAGATCACGGGGAGGTTAAAGGGGCAGAGAGTGAGATCACAGGGAGGTTAAAGGGACAGAGAGTGAGATCATCGGGAGGTTAAAGGGACAGATAGTGAGATCACGAGGAGGTTACAGGGACAGAGAGTGAGATCACGATGAGGTTAAAGGGACAGAGAGTGAGATCACAGGGAGGTTAAAGTGAAAGAGAATGAGATCACGGGGAGATTAAGGAAACAGAGATTCAGATCATGGGGAGTTTAACGGGACAGAGAGTGAGATCACGGGGAGGTAAAAGGGACAGAGAGTGTGATCACGGGGAGGTAAAAGGGACAGAGAGAGATTACGGGGAGATTAAAGCGTTCGGGTGAGATCACTAGGAGGTTTAAGAGACAGAGTGCGAGATCACGTGTACGTTAAAGGGACAGAGAGTGAAATTAAGGGGAGGTTAATGGGAAAGAGAGTGAGATCAGGGGGAGGTTAACGGTACGGAGAGTGAGATCACGGGGAGGTTAAAGGGACAGCGTGAGATCACGGGAAGGTTAAAGGGAGAGAGAGTGAGATCACTGGGAGTTTAAAGGGACAGAGAGTGAGATCAAGGATAAGTTAAAGGGACAGAGAGTGAGATCACGGGGAGGGTAAATGAACAGAGAATGAGTTCACGGGGAGATTAAAGGGACAGAGAGTGAGATCACGGGGAGGATATAGGGACAGAGAGTGCAAAAACTGGGAGGTTTAAGGGATAGTGAATGCGATCACGGGAATGTAAATCGGATAGAGAGTGAGATCAAGGGGAGGTGAAAGGGACAGAGAGTGAGATCACGGGGAAGTCAAAGGGACAGAGAGTGAGATCAATGGAAGTTTAAAGGGACAAAGACTGAGATCACGGGAAGGTTAACGGGACAGAGAGTGTGATCACAGGGAGGTTAAAGGGACAGTGAGTGAATGACTGGGAGGTTTAAGGGACAGAGAGTGAGATCACGGGGAGGTTAAAGGGACAGAGAGTGAGATCACGGGAAGGTTAAAGGGTCAGAGAGTGAGATCACCGGGAGGTTAATGGGACAGAGAGTGAGATCACGGGGAGGTTAAAGGGACAGAGAATGAGATCACGGGCAGGTTAAAGGGACAGAGATTGATATCACGGTGAGCTTTAAGGGACAGAGAGTGAGATCACGGGGATGTTAAATGGACAGAGTGCTAAATCAGGGAGATTAAAGGGACAGAGAGTGAGATCACGGGGAGGATAAAGGTACAGAGAATATGATCACGGGGAGGTTAAATGGACTGAGGGTGAGATCACGGGAATGTTAAAGGGACAGTGAGAGATTACGGGGAGGTTAAAGCGTTCGGGTGAGATCACTAGGAGGTTTAAGAGACAGAGTGCGAGATCACGTGTACGTTAAAGGGACAGAGAGTGAAATTAAGGGGAGGTTAATGGGACAGAGAGTGAGATATGGGGGAGGTTAACGGTACGGAGATTGAGATCACGGGGAGGTTAAAGGGACAGCGTGAGATCACGGGAAGGTTAAAGGGTGAGAGAGTGAGATCACTGGGAGTTTAAAGGGACAGAGAGTGAGATCAAGGGTAAGTTAAAGGGACAGAGAGTGAGATCACGGGGAGGGTAAATGAACAGAGAATGAGTTCACGGGGAGATTAAAGGGACAGAGAGTGAGATCACGGGGAGGTTATAGGGACAGAGAGTGCAAAAACTGGGAGGTTTAAGGGATAGTGAATGCGATCACGGGAATGTAAATCGGATAGAGAGTGAGATCAAGGGGAGGTGAAAGGGACAGAGAGTGAGATCACGGGGAAGTCAAAGGGACAGAGAGTGAGATCACGGGGAAGTCAAAGGGACAGAGAGTGAGATCAATGGAAGTTTATAGGGACAAAGACTGAGATCACGGGATGTTTAATGGGACAGAGAGTGTGATCACGGGGAGGTTAAAGGGATAGAGAGTGATATCAGGGGAAGTTTAAAGGGACAGAGACTGAGATCACGGGAAGGTTAACGGGACAGAGAGTGAGATCACGGGGAGGTTAAAGGGACAGAGAATGAGATCACGGGGAGGTTAAAGGAACAGAGAGTGAGATCACCGGGAGATTAATGGGACAGAGAGTGAGATCGCGGGGAGTTTAAAGGGACAGAGAATGATATCACGGGGAGGTTTATAGGACAGAGTGAGATCACGAACGGTTAAAGGGACAGAGAGGGAGATTCCGGCGAGGTTAAAGGGATAAAGAGTGAGATCACGGGGATGTTAAAGGGACAGAGAGTGAGATCACGGGGAGGTTAAAGGGATAGAGAGTGCGATCACGCGAAAGTTAATGGGAAAGATAGTGAGATCACGGGGAGGTTAAAGGGACAGTGAGTGAGATCACGGGGTGGTTAAAGGGACTGAGTGTGAGATCACGGGGAGGATAAAGGGACAGAGAGTTAGATCAGGGGAAGTTTAAAGGGACAGAGACTGAGATCACGGGAAGGTTAACGGGACAGAGAGTGAGATCACGGGGAGGTTAAAGGGACAGAGACTGAGATGACTGGGAGGTTTAAGGGACAGAGAGTGAGGTCATGGGGAATTTAAAGGGACAGAGATTGAGATCACGGGGAGGTTAAAGGGACAGAGAGTGAGATCACCGGGAGGTTAATGGTACAGAGAGTGAGATCACGGGGAGGTTAAAGGGACAAAGTGACATAACTGGGACGTTAAAGGGACAGAGATTGAGATCACGGGGAGGTTAAAGGGACAGAGAGTTAGATGACGGTGAGGTTAAATGGACATTGAGTGAGATCACGCGGATGTTAAAGGAACAGAGTTTGAGATCACGGGAAAATTAAAGGGACAGCGAGTGAGATCTGGGGAGGTTAATGGGACAGAGAGTGATATCACGGGGATGTGAAAGGGACAGGGTGTGAGATGATGGGGAGGATAAAGGGACAGTGAGAGTTAACGGGGTGGTTAAAGCGACAGAGTGAGATCATGCGGAGTTTAAAGGGACAGAGAGTGAGAATACGGGTAGGTTAAAGGGAAAGAGATTGAGATCACGGGGAGGTTAAAGGGACAGAGAGTGAGATGATGGGCAGGTTCAAGGGATAGAGAGTGAGTCCACGGTTAGGTTAATGGGACAAAGAGTGTGATCACGGGGAGGTTAAAGGGACAGAGACTGAGATCACGGGGAGGTTATAGGGACAGAGAGTGAGATCACGGGGAGGTTAATGGGACAGAGAGTGAGATCACGGGGTGGTTGAAGGGACAGAGAGTGAGATCTGGGGAGGTTAATGGGACAGAGAGTGAGATCATGGGGTGGTTTAAGTTATAGAGACTGAGACCACGGGGAGTTTAAAGGGACAGGGAGTGAGATTACGGAGAGGTTAAAGGGACAGAGAGAGTTAACGGGGAGGTTAAAGCGACAGAGTGAGATCACGGGGAGGTTAAAGGGACAGATAATGAGATCACGGGGAGGTTTAAGGGACAGAGAGTGAGATCACGGGAAGATTAAAGGGACAGAGTGTGAGATCACGGGAAGGTTAAAGGTACAGAGAGTGTGATCACGGGGAGGTTAAAGGGACAGATAATGAGATCACGGGGAGGTTAAATGGACAGAGAGTGAGATCAAGTGGAGGTTAAAGTGTTAGCGAGTGAGATCACGGGGAGTTTAAAGGGACAGAGAGTGAGATCACGGGGAGGTTAAATGGACAGAGAATGAGTTCACGGGGAAGTAAACGGGACAGAGAGTAAGATCACTGAGAGGTTAAAGGGACAGACAGTGTGATCAGGGGGTGGTTAAAGGGACAGAGGGTGAGATCACGGGAATGTTAATGGGACAGAGATTTAGATCAGGGACAGTTATAGAGACAGATGGTCAGATCAGGGACAGTTAAATGGACTGATACGGAGATCAGGGGGACAGTTAAAGGGACAAAGAGTGAGACCACGGACAGATAAAGGGACAGAGAGAGATCAGGGACTATTAACGGGACGGAGAATGGGATCGGGGGACAGTTAAATGGGCAGAGAGTGAGATCACGGGGAGGTTAAAGATACAGAGAGTGAGATCACGGGGAGGTTAAATTGACAGAGAGTGAGATCACGGGGAGGTTAAAGGGAAAGAGAGTGAGATCACAGGGAGGTTAAAGGGAGAGAGAGTGAGATCACGGGGAGTTTAAAGGGACAGAGTGTGAGATCACGGGGAGGTTAAAGGGATAGAGAGTGAGATCACGGGGAGGTTAAATGGACAGAGAATGAGTTCACAGGGAGCTTAAAGAGATAGAGAATGAGAGCACGGGGAAGTTAAAGGGACAGAGAGTGAGATCGCGGTCAGGATAAAGGAACAGAGAGTGGGATCACGGGGAGGTTAAAGGGACAGAGAGTGAGATCAATGGGAGGTTAAAGGGACAGAGAGTGAGATCAGGGGGAGGTTAATGGGACTGAGAATGAGATAACGAGGAGGTTAAAGGGACAGAGAGTTAGATGGCGGGGAGGTTAAATGGACAGAGAGTGAGATGCAGGGAGTTCAAAGGGACAGAGATGGAGATAACGGGTAGGGTAAAGGGATAGAGAGTGAGATCACGGGGAGGTTAAAGGGACAGAGATTGAGATAACGGGGCGGTTAAAGAGACAGAGTGAGATCACGGGGATGTTAAAGGGACAGAGAATGAGATCACGGGGAGGATTAAGGGATAGAGAGTGCGATCACGGGAAAGTTAAAGGGACAGAGTATGAGATCACGGGGAGGTTAAAGGAACGGTGAGTGAGATCACGGGGAGGTTAAAGGGACAGAGTATGAGATCACGGGGAGTTTAATGGGACAGAGAGTGAGAACAGCGGAAGTTTAAAGGGACAGAGAGTGATATCACGGGGAGGTTAAAGGGACAGAGAATGAGATCACGGGCAGGTTAAAGGGACAGAGTATGAGATCACGGGGAGGTTAAAGGAACGGTGAGTGACATCACGGGGAGGTTAAAGGGACAGAGTATGAGATCACGGGGAGTTTAATGGGACAGAGAGTGAGAACAGCGGAAGTTTAAAGGGACAGAGAGTGATATCACGGGGAGGTTAAAGGGACAGAGAATGAGATCACGGGCAGGTTCAAGGGACAGAGATTGAGATCACAGGAAGATTAATGGGACATAGTGAGATCACGGGGAGGTTAATGGGACAGAGAGTGATATCACGGGGTGGTTAAAGGGACATTGAGTGCGATCACGGGGAGGTTAAAGGGCCAGAGGGTGAGATCACGGGGAGGTGAATGGGACAGAGAGTGAGTTCAGGGGAGCTTAAAGGGACAGAGAATGAGATCACGGGGAAGTAAAAGTGACAGAGAGTGAGATCATGGTCAGGTTGAAGGGACAGAGAGTGAGATCATGGGGAGGTTAAAGGGACAGAGAGTGAGATCACGGGGAGGTTAAAGAGACAGAGTGTGAGATCACGGGGAGGTTAAAGGGATAGAGAGTGATATCAGGGGAAGTTTAAAGGGACAGAGAGTGAGATCACGGGGAGGTTAAAGGGACAGAGAATGAGATCACGGGGAGGTTAAAGGAACAGAGAGTGAGATCACCGGGAGGTTAATGGGACAGAGAGTGAGATCGCGGGGAGGTTAAAGGGACAGAGAATGAGATCACGGGGAGGTTTAATGGACAGAGTGAGATCACGGATGGTTAAAGGGACAGAGAGGGAGATCACGGGGAGGTTAAAGGGACAGAGAGTGATATCACGGGAAGGTTAAAGGGACAGAAAGTAAGATCACGGGGAGGTTAAAGGGACTTAGAGTGAGATCACGGGGAGTTTAAAGGGACAGAGAGTGAGATCACGGGAGTTTAATGGGACAGGGAGCTTGATCAGGGCGGTTATAGGTACAGAAAATGAGATCACGGGGAGGTTTAAGGGACAGTGTGCTAAATCAGTGAAATTAAAGGGACAGAGAGTGAGATCACGGGTTAGTTAAATGGACAGAGAGTGAGATCATGGGGAGGTTAAAGGGACAGAGTGCTAAATCAGGGAGATTAAAGGGACCAAGAGGGAGATCACGGGGAAGTTAAATGGACAGAGAGTGAGATCATGGGGAAGTTAAAGGGACAGAGAGTGAGAGCACGCTGAGGTTAATGGGACAGAGAGTGAGATCACGGGGAGGTGAAAGGGACAGTAAATGAGATCACAGGGAGTTTAAATGGACAGAAAGTGAGATCACGGTAAGATTGAATGGACAGAGTGTCATAACTGGGACTTTAAAGTGACAGAGATTGAGATCACGGGGAGGTTAAAGGGACAGAGTGCTAAATCAGGGAGATTAAAGGGACATAGAGGGAGATCACGGGGAAGTTAAATGGACAGAGAGTGAGATCATGGGGAAGTTAAAGGGACAGAGAGTGAGAGCACGCTGAGGTTAATGGGACAGAGAGTGAGATCACGGGGAGGTGAAAGGGACAGTAAATGAGATCACAGGGAGTTTAAATGGACAGAAAGTGAGATCACGGGAAGATTAAATGGACAGAGTGTCATAACTGGGAAGTTAAAGTGACAGAGATTGAGATCACGGGGAGGTTAAAGGGACAGAGTGAGATCACTGGTATGTTAAAGGGACAGAGAATGAGATGACTGGGAGGTTTAAGGGACGTAGATTGAGGTCACAGGGAATTTAAAGGGACAGAGAGTGAGATCACGGGGAGGTTAAAGGGACAGAGAGTGAGATCACCGGGAAGTTAATGGGACAGAGAGTGAGATTGCGGGGAGGTTAAAGGGACAGAGAATGAGATCACGGGGAGGTTTAAGGGACAGAGTGAGATCAGGGGAGTTTCAAAGGACAGAGAGTGAGATCACGGGGAGGTTAAAGGGACAGAGAGTGAGAGCACGGATGGTTAAATGGACAGAGAGTGAGATCACAGGGAGTTTAAAGGGACAGAGAGTGTGATCACGGGGAGGTTATAGGGACAGAGAGTGATATCACGGGAAGGTTAAAGGGACAGAGAGTTAGATCACTGGGAGGTTAAAGGGAAAGCGAGTAAGATCACGGGGAGGTTAAAGGGACTGAGAGTGAGATCACGGGGAGTATAAAGGGACAGAGAATGAGTTCACGGGGAGTTAAATGGGACAGAGAGCTAGATCAGGGAGGTTATAGGGACAGAAAATGAGATCACCGGGAGGTTATAGGGACAGAGACTGAGATCACGGGGAGGTTAAAGGGACAGAGTGCTAAATCAGGGAGATTAAAGGGACAGAGAGTGAGATCACGGGGAAGTTAAATGGACAGAGAGTGAGATCACGGGAAGGTTAATGGGACAGAGAGCGAGAGCACGCTGAGGTTAATGGGACAGAGAGTGAGATCACGGGGAGGTGAAAGGGACAGTAAATGAGATCACAGGGAGTTTAAATGGACAGAAAGTGAGACCACGGTCAGGTTAAATGGACAGAGATTGAGATCACGGCAAGATTAAATGGACAGAGTGACATAACTGGGACGTTAAAGGGACAGAGATTGAGTTCACGGGGAGGTTAGAGGGACAGAGAGTTAGATGACGGTGAGGTTTAATGGACATAGAGTGAGATCACGGGAAGGTTAAAGGGACAGAGAGTTAGATCACTGGGAGGTTAAAGGGAAAGCGAGTAAGATCACGGGGAGGTTAAAGGGACTGAGAGTGAGATCACGGGGAGTATAAAGGGACAGAGAATGAGTTCACGGGGAGTTAAATGGGACAGAGAGCTAGATCAGGGAGGTTATAGGGACAGAGAATGAGATCACCGGGAGGTTAAAGGGACAGAGACTGAGATCACGGGGAGGTTAAAGGGACAGAGTGCTAAATCAGGGAGATTAAAGGGACAGAGAGTGAGATCACGGGGAAGTTAAATGGACAGAGAGTGAGATCACGGGAAGGTTAATGGGACAGAGAGCGAGAGCACGCTGAGGTTAATGGGACAGAGAGTGAGATCACGGGGAGGTGAAAGGGACAGTAAATGAGATCACAGGGAGTTTAAATGGACAGAAAGTGAGACCACGGTCAGGTTAAATGGACAGAGATTGAGATCACGGCAAGATTAAATGGACAGAGTGACATAACTGGGACGTTAAAGGGACAGAGATTGAGTTCACGGGGAGGTTAGAGGGACAGAGAGTTAGATGACGGTGAGGTTTAATGGACATAGAGTGAGATCACGGGAAGGTTAAAGGGACAGGGAGTGAGATCACGTGGAAATTAAAGGGACAGAGAGTGAGATCACGGGGAGATTAAAGACACAGAGAGTGATATCAAGGGGAGCTTTAAGGTATAGAGACTGAGATCACGGGGAAGTAAAAGGGACATGTTGTGAGATTACGGGGAGGATAAAGGGACGGAGAGAGTTAACGGGGAGGTTAAAGCGACAGAGTGAGATCACGGGGAGGTTAAAGGGGCAGAGAATGAGATCAAGGGCAGATTAAAGGGAGAGAGATTGAGATATGTGGAGTTTAAAGGGACAGAGAGTGAGAATACGGGTAGGTTAAAGGGAAAGAGATTGAGATCACGGGGAGGTTATAGGGACAGAGAGTGAGATCACGGGGAGGTTATAGGGACAGAGTGCTAAATCAGGGAAATTAAAGGGACAGAGAGTGAGATCACGGGTTAGTTAAATGGACAGAGAGTGAGATCATGGGGAGGTTAAAGAAACAGAGAGTGAGATTACGCTGAGGTTAATGGGACAGAGAGTGAGATCACGGGGAGGTGAAAGGGACAGTGAATGAGATCACAGTGAGATAAAATGGACAGAGAATGAGATCACGGGAAGATTAAATGGACAGAGTGACATAACTGGGACGTTAAAGGGACAGAGAATGAGATCACGGGGAGGTTAAAGGGACAGAGAGTGAGATCACGGGGAGGTTAAAGGGACAGAGAATGAGATCACGGGGAGGTTAAAGGAACAGAGAGTGAGATCACCGGGAGATTAATGGGACAGAGAGTGAGATCGCGGGGAGTTTAAAGGGACAGAGAATGAGATCACGGGGAGGTTTAAAGGACAGAGTGAGATCACGAATGGTTAAAGGGACAGAGAGGGAGATTCCGGCGAGGTTAAAGGGATAAAGAGTGAGATCACGGGGATGTTAAAGGGACAGAGAGTGAGATCACGGGGAGGTTAAAGGGATAGAGAGTGCGATCACGCGAAAGTTAATGGGAAAGATAGTGAGATCACGGGGAGGTTAAAGGGACAGTGAGTGAGATCACGGGGTGGTTAAAGGGACTGAGTGTGAGATCACGGGGAGGATAAAGGGACAGAGAGTTAGATCAGGGGAAGTTTAAAGGGACAGAGACTGAGATCACGGGAAGGTTAACGGGACAGAGAGTGAGATCACGGGGAGGTTAAAGGGACAGAGAATGAGATGACTGGGAGGTTTAAGGGACAGAGAGTGAGGTCATGGGGAATTTAAAGGGACAGAGATTGAGATCACGGGGAGGTTAAAGGGACAGAGAGTGAGATCACCGGGAGGTTAATGGTACAGAGAGTGAGATCACGGGGAGGTTAAAGGGACAAAGTGACATAACTGGGACGTTAAAGGGACAGAGATTGAGATCACGGGGAGGTTAAAGGGACAGAGAGTTAGATGACGGTGAGGTTAAATGGACATTGAGTGAGATCACGCGGATGTTAAAGGAACAGAGATTGAGATCACGGGAAAATTAAAGGGACAGAGAGTGAGATCTGGGGAGGTTAATGGGACAGAGAGTGATATCACGGGGATGTGAAAGGGACAGGGTGTGAGATGATGGGGAGGATAAAGGGACAGTGAGAGTTAACGGGGTGGTTAAAGCGACAGAGTGAGATCATGCGGAGTTTAAAGGGACAGAGAGTGAGAATACGGGTAGGTTAAAGGGAAGGAGATTGAGATCACGGGGAGGTTAAAGGGACAGAGAGTGAGATGAGGGGCAGGTTCAAGGGATAGAGAGTGAGTCCACGGTTAGGTTAATGGGACAAAGAGTGTGATCACGGGGAGGTTAAAGGGACAGAGACTGAGATCACGGGGAGGTTATAGGGACAGAGAGTGAGATCACGGGGAGGTTAATGGGACAGAGAGTGAGATCACGGGGTGGTTGAAGGGACAGAGAGTGAGATCTGGGGAGGTTAATGGGACAGAGAGTGAGATCATGGGGTGGTTTAAGTTATAGAGACTGAGACCACGGGGAGTTTAAAGGGACAGGGAGTGAGATTACGGAGAGGTTAAAGGGACAGAGAGAGTTAACGGGGAGGTTAAAGCGACAGAGTGAGATCACGGGGAGGTTAAAGGGACAGATAATGAGATCACGGGGAGGTTTAAGGGACAGAGAGTGAGATCACGGGAAGATTAAAGGGACAGAGTGTGAGATCACGGGAAGGTTAAAGGTACAGAGAGTGTGATCACGGGGAGGTTAAAGGGACAGATAATGAGATCACGGGGAGGTTAAATGGACAGAGAGTGAGATCAAGTGGAGGTTAAAGTGTTAGCGAGTGAGATCACGGGGAGTTTAAAGGGACAGAGAGTGAGATCACGGGGAGGTTAAATGGACAGAGAATGAGTTCACGGGGAAGTAAACGGGACAGAGAGTAAGATCACTGAGAGGTTAAAGGGACAGACAGTGTGATCAGGGGGTGGTTAAAGGGACAGAGGGTGAGATCACGGGAATGTTAATGGGACAGAGATTTAGATCAGGGACAGTTATAGAGACAGATGGTCAGATCAGGGACAGTTAAATGGACTGATACGGAGATCAGGGGGACAGTTAAAGGGACAAAGAGTGAGACCACGGACAGATAAAGGGACAGAGAGAGATCAGGGACTATTAACGGGACAGAGAATGGGATCGGGGGACAGTTAAATGGGCAGAGAGTGAGATCACGGGGAGGTTAAAGATACAGAGAGTGAGATCACGGGGAGGTTAAATTGACAGAGAGTGAGATCACGGGGAGGTTAAAGGGAAAGAGAGTGAGATCACAGGGAGGTTAAAGGGAGAGAGAGTGAGATCACGGGGAGTTTAAAGGGACAGAGTGTGAGATCACGGGGAGGTTAAAGGGATAGAGAGTGAGATCACGGGGAGGTTAAATGGACAGAGAATGAGTTCACAGGGAGCTTAAAGAGATAGAGAATGAGAGCACGGGGAAGTTAAAGGGACAGAGAGTGAGATCGCGGTCAGGATAAAGGAACAGAGAGTGGGATCACGGGGAGGTTAAAGGGACAGAGAGTGAGATCAATGGGAGGTTAAAGGGACAGAGAGTGAGATCAGGGGGAGGTTAATGGGACTGAGAATGAGATAACGAGGAGGTTAAAGGGACAGAGAGTTAGATGGCGGGGAGGTTAAATGGACAGAGAGTGAGATGCGGGGAGTTCAAAGGGACAGAGATGGAGATAACGGGTAGGGTAAAGGGATAGAGAGTGAGATCACGGGGAGGTTAAAGGGACAGAGATTGAGATAACGGGGCGGTTAAAGAGACAGAGTGAGATCACGGGGATGTTAAAGGGACAGAGAATGAGATCACGGGGAGGATTAAGGGATAGAGAGTGCGATCACGGGAAAGTTAAAGGGACAGAGTATGAGATCACGGGGAGGTTAAAGGAACGGTGAGTGAGATCACGGGGAGGTTAAAGGGACAGAGTATGAGATCACGGGGAGTTTAATGGGACAGAGAGTGAGAACAGCGGAAGTTTAAAGGGACAGAGAGTGATATCACGGGGAGGTTAAAGGGACAGAGAATGAGATCACGGGCAGGTTCAAGGGACAGAGATTGAGATCACCGGGAGGTTAATGGGACAGAGAGTGAGATCGAGGGGTGGTTAAAGGGACATTGAGTGCGATCACGGGGAGGTTAAAGGGCCAGAGGGTGAGATCACGGGGAGGTGAATGGGACAGAGAGTGAGTTCAGGGGAGCTTAAAGGGACAGAGAATGAGATCACGGGGAAGTAAAAGTGACAGAGAGTGAGATCATGGTCAGGTTGAAGGGACAGAGAGTGAGATCATGGGGAGGTTAAAGGGACAGAGAGTGAGATCACGGGGAGGTTAAAGAGACAGAGTGTGAGATCACGGGGAGGTTAAAGGGATAGAGAGTGATATCAGGGGAAGTTTAAAGGGACAGAGAGTGAGATCACGGGAAGGTTAACGGGACAGAGAGTGAGATCACGGGGAGGTTAAAGGGACAGAGAATGAGATCACGGGGAGGTTAAAGGAACAGAGAGTGAGATCACCGGGAGGTTAATGGGACAGAGAGTGAGATCGCGGGGAGGTTAAAGGGACAGAGAATGAGATCACGGGGAGGTTTAATGGACAGAGTGAGATCACGGATGGTTAAAGGGACAGAGAGGGAGATCACGGGGAGGTTAAAGGGACAGAGAGTGATATCACGGGAAGGTTAAAGGGACAGAAAGTAAGATCACGGGGAGGTTAAAGGGACTTAGAGTGAGATCACGGGGAGTTTAAAGGGACAGAGAGTGAGATCACGGGAGTTTAATGGGACAGGGAGCTTGATCAGGGCGGTTATAGGTACAGAAAATGAGATCACGGGGAGGTTTAAGGGACAGTGTGCTAAATCAGTGAAATTAAAGGGACAGAGAGTGAGATCACGGGTTAGTTAAATGGACAGAGAGTGAGATCATGGGGAGGTTAAAGGGACAGAGTGCTAAATCAGGGAGATTAAAGGGACCAAGAGGGAGATCACGGGGAAGTTAAATGGACAGAGAGTGAGATCATGGGGAAGTTAAAGGGACAGAGAGTGAGAGCACGCTGAGGTTAATGGGACAGAGAGTGAGATCACGGGGAGGTGAAAGGGACAGTAAATGAGATCACAGGGAGTTTAAATGGACAGAAAGTGAGATCACGGTAAGATTGAATGGACAGAGTGTCATAACTGGGACTTTAAAGTGACAGAGATTGAGATCACGGGGAGGTTAAAGGGACAGAGTGCTAAATCAGGGAGATTAAAGGGACATAGAGGGAGATCACGGGGAAGTTAAATGGACAGAGAGTGAGATCATGGGGAAGTTAAAGGGACAGAGAGTGAGAGCACGCTGAGGTTAATGGGACAGAGAGTGAGATCACGGGGAGGTGAAAGGGACAGTAAATGAGATCACAGGGAGTTTAAATGGACAGAAAGTGAGATCACGGGAAGATTAAATGGACAGAGTGTCATAACTGGGAAGTTAAAGTGACAGAGATTGAGATCACGGGGAGGTTAAAGGGACAGAGTGAGATCACTGGTATGTTAAAGGGACAGAGAATGAGATGACTGGGAGGTTTAAGGGACGTAGATTGAGGTCACAGGGAATTTAAAGGGACAGAGAGTGAGATCACGGGGAGGTTAAAGGGACAGAGAGTGAGATCACCGGGAAGTTAATGGGACAGAGAGTGAGATTGCGGGGAGGTTAAAGGGACAGAGAATGAGATCACGGGGAGGTTTAAGGGACAGAGTGAGATCAGGGGAGTTTCAAAGGACAGAGAGTGAGATCACGGGGAGGTTAAAGGGACAGAGAGTGAGAGCACGGATGGTTAAATGGACAGAGAGTGAGATCACAGGGAGTTTAAAGGGACAGAGAGTGTGATCACGGGGAGGTTATAGGGACAGAGAGTGATATCACGGGAAGGTTAAAGGGACAGAGAGTTAGATCACTGGGAGGTTAAAGGGAAAGCGAGTAAGATCACGGGGAGGTTAAAGGGACTGAGAGTGAGATCACGGGGAGTATAAAGGGACAGAGAATGAGTTCACGGGGAGTTAAATGGGACAGAGAGCTAGATCAGGGAGGTTATAGGGACAGAGAATGAGATCACCGGGAGGTTATAGGGACAGAGACTGAGATCACGGGGAGGTTAAAGGGACAGAGTGCTAAATCAGGGAGATTAAAGGAACAGAGAGTGAGATCACGGGGAAGTTAAATGGACAGAGAGTGAGATCACGGGAAGGTTAATGGGACAGAGAGCGAGAGCACGCTGAGGTTAATGGGACAGAGAGTGAGATCACGGGGAGGTGAAAGGGACAGTAAATGAGATCACAGGGAGTTTAAATGGACAGAAAGTGAGACCACGGTCAGGTTAAATGGACAGAGATTGAGATCACGGCAAGATTAAATGGACAGAGTGACATAACTGGGACGTTAAAGGGACAGAGATTGAGTTCACGGGGAGGTTAGAGGGACAGAGAGTTAGATGACGGTGAGGTTTAATGGACATAGAGTGAGATCACGGGAAGGTTAAAGGGACAGAGAGTTAGATCACTGGGAGGTTAAAGGGAAAGCGAGTAAGATCACGGGGAGGTTAAAGGGACTGAGAGTGAGATCACGGGGAGTATAAAGGGACAGAGAATGAGTTCACGGGGAGTTAAATGGGACAGAGAGCTAGATCAGGGAGGTTATAGGGACAGAGAATGAGATCACCGGGAGGTTAAAGGGACAGAGACTGAGATCACGGGGAGGTTAAAGGGACAGAGTGCTAAATCAGGGAGATTAAAGGGACAGAGAGTGAGATCACGGGGAAGTTAAATGGACAGAGAGTGAGATCACGGGAAGGTTAATGGGACAGAGAGCGAGAGCACGCTGAGGTTAATGGGACAGAGAGTGAGATCACGGGGAGGTGAAAGGGACAGTAAATGAGATCACAGGGAGTTTAAATGGACAGAAAGTGAGACCACGGTCAGGTTAAATGGACAGAGATTGAGATCACGGCAAGATTAAATGGACAGAGTGACATAACTGGGACGTTAAAGGGACAGAGATTGAGTTCACGGCGAGGTTAGAGGGACAGAGAGTTAGATGACGGTGAGGTTTAATGGACATAGAGTGAGATCACGGGAAGGTTAAAGGGACAGGGAGTGAGATCACGTGGAAATTAAAGGGACAGAGAGTGAGATCACGGGGAGATTAAAGACACAGAGAGTGATATCAAGGGGAGCTTTAAGGTATAGAGACTGAGATCACGGGGAAGTAAAAGGGACATGTTGTGAGATTACGGGGAGGATAAAGGGACGGAGAGAGTTAACGGGGAGGTTAAAGCGACAGAGTGAGATCACGGGGAGGTTAAAGGGGCAGAGAATGAGATCAAGGGCAGATTAAAGGGAGAGAGATTGAGATATGTGGAGTTTAAAGGGACAGAGAGTGAGAATACGGGTAGGTTAAAGGGAAAGAGATTGAGATCACGGGGAGGTTATAGGGACAGAGAGTGAGATCACGGGGAGGTTATAGGGACAGAGTGCTAAATCAGGGAAATTAAAGGGACAGAGAGTGAGATCACGGGTTAGTTAAATGGACAGAGAGTGAGATCATGGGGAGGTTAAAGAAACAGAGAGTGAGATTACGCTGAGGTTAATGGGACAGAGAGTGAGATCACGGGGAGGTGAAAGGGACAGTGAATGAGATCACAGTGAGATAAAATGGACAGAGAATGAGATCACGGGAAGATTAAATGGACAGAGTGACATAACTGGGACGTTAAAGGGACAGAGAATGAGATCACGGGGAGGTTAAAGGGACAGAGAGTGAGATCACGGGGAGGTTAAAGGGACAGAGAATGAGATCACGGGGAGGTTAAAGGAACAGAGAGTGAGATCACCGGGAGATTAATGGGACAGAGAGTGAGATCGCGGGGAGTTTAAAGGGACAGAGAATGAGATCACGGGGAGGTTTAAAGGACAGAGTGAGATCACGAATGGTTAAAGGGACAGAGAGGGAGATTCCGGCGAGGTTAAAGGGATAAAGAGTGAGATCACGGGGATGTTAAAGGGACAGAGAGTGAGATCACGGGGAGGTTAAAGGGATAGAGAGTGCGATCACGCGAAAGTTAATGGGAAAGATAGTGAGATCACGGGGAGGTTAAAGGGACAGTGAGTGAGATCACGGGGTGGTTAAAGGGACTGAGTGTGAGATCACGGGGAGGATAAAGGGACAGAGAGTTAGATCAGGGGAAGTTTAAAGGGACAGAGACTGAGATCACGGGAAGGTTAACGGGACAGAGAGTGAGATCACGGGGAGGTTAAAGGGACAGAGAATGAGATGACTGGGAGGTTTAAGGGACAGAGAGTGAGGTCATGGGGAATTTAAAGGGACAGAGATTGAGATCACGGGGAGGTTAAAGGGACAGAGAGTGAGATCACCGGGAGGTTAATGGTACAGAGAGTGAGATCACGGGGAGGTTAAAGGGACAAAGTGACATAACTGGGACGTTAAAGGGACAGAGATTGAGATCACGGGGAGGTTAAAGGGACAGAGAGTTAGATGACGGTGAGGTTAAATGGACATTGAGTGAGATCACGCGGATGTTAAAGGAACAGAGATTGAGATCACGGGAAAATTAAAGGGACAGAGAGTGAGATCTGGGGAGGTTAATGGGACAGAGAGTGATATCACGGGGATGTGAAAGGGACAGGGTGTGAGATGATGGGGAGGATAAAGGGACAGTGAGAGTTAACGGGGTGGTTAAAGCGACAGAGTGAGATCATGCGGAGTTTAAAGGGACAGAGAGTGAGAATACGGGTAGGTTAAAGGGAAAGAGATTGAGATCACGGGGAGGTTAAAGGGACAGAGAGTGAGATGATGGGCAGGTTCAAGGGATAGAGAGTGAGTCCACGGTTAGGTTAATGGGACAAAGAGTGTGATCACGGGGAGGTTAAAGGGACAGAGACTGAGATCACGGGGAGGTTATAGGGACAGAGAGTGAGATCACGGGGAGGTTAATGGGACAGAGAGTGAGATCACGGGGTGGTTGAAGGGACAGAGAGTGAGATCTGGGGAGGTTAATGGGACAGAGAGTGAGATCATGGGGTGGTTTAAGTTATAGAGACTGAGACCACGGGGAGTTTAAAGGGACAGGGAGTGAGATTACGGAGAGGTTAAAGGGACAGAGAGAGTTAACGGGGAGGTTAAAGCGACAGAGTGAGATCACGGGGAGGTTAAAGGGACAGATAATGAGATCACGGGGAGGTTTAAGGGACAGAGAGTGAGATCACGGGAAGATTAAAGGGACAGAGTGTGAGATCACGGGAAGGTTAAAGGTACAGAGAGTGTGATCACGGGGAGGTTAAAGGGACAGATAATGAGATCACGGGGAGGTTAAATGGACAGAGAGTGAGATCAAGTGGAGGTTAAAGTGTTAGCGAGTGAGATCACGGGGAGTTTAAAGGGACAGAGAGTGAGATCACGGGGAGGTTAAATGGACAGAGAATGAGTTCACGGGGAAGTAAACGGGACAGAGAGTAAGATCACTGAGAGGTTAAAGGGACAGACAGTGTGATCAGGGGGTGGTTAAAGGGACAGAGGGTGAGATCACGGGAATGTTAATGGGACAGAGATTTAGATCAGGGACAGTTATAGAGACAGATGGTCAGATCAGGGACAGTTAAATGGACTGATACGGAGATCAGGGGGACAGTTAAAGGGACAAAGAGTGAGACCACGGACAGATAAAGGGACAGAGAGAGATCAGGGACTATTAACGGGACGGAGAATGGGATCGGGGGACAGTTAAATGGGCAGAGAGTGAGATCACGGGGAGGTTAAAGATACAGAGAGTGAGATCACGGGGAGGTTAAATTGACAGAGAGTGAGATCACGGGGAGGTTAAAGGGAAAGAGAGTGAGATCACAGGGAGGTTAAAGGGAGAGAGAGTGAGATCACGGGGAGTTTAAAGGGACAGAGTGTGAGATCACGGGGAGGTTAAAGGGATAGAGAGTGAGATCACGGGGAGGTTAAATGGACAGAGAATGAGTTCACAGGGAGCTTAAAGAGATAGAGAATGAGAGCACGGGGAAGTTAAAGGGACAGAGAGTGAGATCGCGGTCAGGATAAAGGAACAGAGAGTGGGATCACGGGGAGGTTAAAGGGACAGAGAGTGAGATCAATGGGAGGTTAAAGGGACAGAGAGTGAGATCAGGGGGAGGTTAATGGGACTGAGAATGAGATAACGAGGAGGTTAAAGGGACAGAGAGTTAGATGGCGGGGAGGTTAAATGGACAGAGAGTGAGATGCGGGGAGTTCAAAGGGACAGAGATGGAGATAACGGGTAGGGTAAAGGGATAGAGAGTGAGATCACGGGGAGGTTAAAGGGACAGAGATTGAGATAACGGGGCGGTTAAAGAGACAGAGTGAGATCACGGGGATGTTAAAGGGACAGAGAATGAGATCACGGGGAGGATTAAGGGATAGAGAGTGCGATCACGGGAAAGTTAAAGGGACAGAGTATGAGATCACGGGGAGGTTAAAGGAACGGTGAGTGAGATCACGGGGAGGTTAAAGGGACAGAGTATGAGATCACGGGGAGTTTAATGGGACAGAGAGTGAGAACAGCGGAAGTTTAAAGGGACAGAGAGTGATATCACGGGGAGGTTAAAGGGACAGAGAATGAGATCACGGGCAGGTTCAAGGGACAGAGATTGAGATCACAGGAAGATTAATGGGACATAGTGAGATCACGGGGAGGTTAATGGGACAGAGAGTGATATCACGGGGTGGTTAAAGGGACATTGAGTGCGATCACGGGGAGGTTAAAGGGCCAGAGGGTGAGATCACGGGGAGGTGAATGGGACAGAGAGTGAGTTCAGGGGAGCTTAAAGGGACAGAGAATGAGATCACGGGGAAGTAAAAGTGACAGAGAGTGAGATCATGGTCAGGTTGAAGGGACAGAGAGTGAGATCATGGGGAGGTTAAAGGGACAGAGAGTGAGATCACGGGGAGGTTAAAGAGACAGAGTGTGAGATCACGGGGAGGTTAAAGGGATAGAGAGTGATATCAGGGGAAGTTTAAAGGGACAGAGAGTGAGATCACGGGAAGGTTAACGGGACAGAGAGTGAGATCACGGGGAGGTTAAAGGGACAGAGAATGAGATCACGGGGAGGTTAAAGGAACAGAGAGTGAGATCACCGGGAGGTTAATGGGACAGAGAGTGAGATCGCGGGGAGGTTAAAGGGACAGAGAATGAGATCACGGGGAGGTTTAATGGACAGAGTGAGATCACGGATGGTTAAAGGGACAGAGAGGGAGATCACGGGGAGGTTAAAGGGACAGAGAGTGATATCACGGGAAGGTTAAAGGGACAGAAAGTAAGATCACGGGGAGGTTAAAGGGACTTAGAGTGAGATCACGGGGAGTTTAAAGGGACAGAGAGTGAGATCACGGGAGTTTAATGGGACAGGGAGCTTGATCAGGGCGGTTATAGGTACAGAAAATGAGATCACGGGGAGGTTTAAGGGACAGTGTGCTAAATCAGTGAAATTAAAGGGACAGAGAGTGAGATCACGGGTTAGTTAAATGGACAGAGAGTGAGATCATGGGGAGGTTAAAGGGACAGAGTGCTAAATCAGGGAGATTAAAGGGACCAAGAGGGAGATCACGGGGAAGTTAAATGGACAGAGAGTGAGATCATGGGGAAGTTAAAGGGACAGAGAGTGAGAGCACGCTGAGGTTAATGGGACAGAGAGTGAGATCACGGGGAGGTGAAAGGGACAGTAAATGAGATCACAGGGAGTTTAAATGGACAGAAAGTGAGATCACGGTAAGATTGAATGGACAGAGTGTCATAACTGGGACTTTAAAGTGACAGAGATTGAGATCACGGGGAGGTTAAAGGGACAGAGTGCTAAATCAGGGAGATTAAAGGGACATAGAGGGAGATCACGGGGAAGTTAAATGGACAGAGAGTGAGATCATGGGGAAGTTAAAGGGACAGAGAGTGAGAGCACGCTGAGGTTAATGGGACAGAGAGTGAGATCACGGGGAGGTGAAAGGGACAGTAAATGAGATCACAGGGAGTTTAAATGGACAGAAAGTGAGATCACGGGAAGATTAAATGGACAGAGTGTCATAACTGGGAAGTTAAAGTGACAGAGATTGAGATCACGGGGAGGTTAAAGGGACAGAGTGAGATCACTGGTATGTTAAAGGGACAGAGAATGAGATGACTGGGAGGTTTAAGGGACGTAGATTGAGGTCACAGGGAATTTAAAGGGACAGAGAGTGAGATCACGGGGAGGTTAAAGGGACAGAGAGTGAGATCACCGGGAAGTTAATGGGACAGAGAGTGAGATTGCGGGGAGGTTAAAGGGACAGAGAATGAGATCACGGGGAGGTTTAAGGGACAGAGTGAGATCAGGGGAGTTTCAAAGGACAGAGAGTGAGATCACGGGGAGGTTAAAGGGACAGAGAGTGAGAGCACGGATGGTTAAATGGACAGAGAGTGAGATCACAGGGAGTTTAAAGGGACAGAGAGTGTGATCACGGGGAGGTTATAGGGACAGAGAGTGATATCACGGGAAGGTTAAAGGGACAGAGAGTTAGATCACTGGGAGGTTAAAGGGAAAGCGAGTAAGATCACGGGGAGGTTAAAGGGACTGAGAGTGAGATCACGGGGAGTATAAAGGGACAGAGAATGAGTTCACGGGGAGTTAAATGGGACAGAGAGCTAGATCAGGGAGGTTATAGGGACAGAGAATGAGATCACCGGGAGGTTATAGGGACAGAGACTGAGATCACGGGGAGGTTAAAGGGACAGAGTGCTAAATCAGGGAGATTAAAGGGACAGAGAGTGAGATCACGGGGAAGTTAAATGGACAGAGAGTGAGATCACGGGAAGGTTAATGGGACAGAGAGCGAGAGCACGCTGAGGTTAATGGGACAGAGAGTGAGATCACGGGGAGGTGAAAGGGACAGTAAATGAGATCACAGGGAGTTTAAATGGACAGAAAGTGAGACCACGGTCAGGTTAAATGGACAGAGATTGAGATCACGGCAAGATTAAATGGACAGAGTGACATAACTGGGACGTTAAAGGGACAGAGATTGAGTTCACGGGGAGGTTAGAGGGACAGAGAGTTAGATGACGGTGAGGTTTAATGGACATAGAGTGAGATCACGGGAAGGTTAAAGGGACAGAGAGTTAGATCACTGGGAGGTTAAAGGGAAAGCGAGTAAGATCACGGGGAGGTTAAAGGGACTGAGAGTGAGATCACGGGGAGTATAAAGGGACAGAGAATGAGTTCACGGGGAGTTAAATGGGACAGAGAGCTAGATCAGGGAGGTTATAGGGACAGAGAATGAGATCACCGGGAGGTTAAAGGGACAGAGACTGAGATCACGGGGAGGTTAAAGGGACAGAGTGCTAAATCAGGGAGATTAAAGGGACAGAGAGTGAGATCACGGGGAAGTTAAATGGACAGAGAGTGAGATCACGGGAAGGTTAATGGGACAGAGAGCGAGAGCACGCTGAGGTTAATGGGACAGAGAGTGAGATCACGGGGAGGTGAAAGGGACAGTAAATGAGATCACAGGGAGTTTAAATGGACAGAAAGTGAGACCACGGTCAGGTTAAATGGACAGAGATTGAGATCACGGCAAGATTAAATGGACAGAGTGACATAACTGGGACGTTAAAGGGACAGAGATTGAGTTCACGGCGAGGTTAGAGGGACAGAGAGTTAGATGACGGTGAGGATTAATGGACATAGAGTGAGATCACGGGAAGGTTAAAGGGACAGGGAGTGAGATCACGTGGAAATTAAAGGGACAGAGAGTGAGATCACTGGGAGATTAAAGACACAGAGAGTGATATCAAGGGGAGCTTTAAGGTATAGAAACTGAGATCACGGGGAAGTAAAAGGGACATGTTGTGAGATTACGGGGAGGATAAAGGGACGGAGAGAGTTAACGGGGAGGTTAAAGCGACAGAGTGAGATCACGGGGAGGTTAAAGGGGCAGAGAATGAGATCAAGGGCAGATTAAAGGGAGAGAGATTGAGATATGTGGAGTTTAAAGGGACAGAGAGTGAGAATACGGGTAGGTTAAAGGGAAAGAGATTGAGATCACGGGGAGGTTATAGGGACAGAGAGTGAGATCACGGGGAGGTTATAGGGACAGAGTGCTAAATCAGGGAAATTAAAGGGACAGAGAGTGAGATCACGGGTTAGTTAAATGGACAGAGAGTGAGATCATGGGGAGGTTAAAGAAACAGAGAGTGAGATTACGCTGAGGTTAATGGGACAGAGAGTGAGATCACGGGGAGGTGAAAGGGACAGTGAATGAGATCACAGTGAGATAAAATGGACAGAGAATGAGATCACGGGAAGATTAAATGGACAGAGTGACATAACTGGGACGTTAAAGGGACAGAGAATGAGATCACGGGGAGGTTAAAGGGACAGAGAGTGAGATCACGGGGAGGTTAAAGGGACAGAGAGTGAGAGCACGGGGAGTTTAAAGGGACAGAGAGTGAGAGCACGGGGAGTTTAAAGGGTCAGAGAGTGAGATCACGGGGAGGTTAAAGGGACAGAGATTGGATCACGGGGAGGTTAAAGAGACAGAGAGTGATATCACGGGGAGGCTTAAGGTATAGAGACTGAGATCACGGGGAGGTTAAAGGGACATAGAGAGTTAACGGGGAGGTTAAAGCGACAGAGTGAGATCACGGAGAGGTTAAAGGGACTGAGAGTGAGATCACTGGTAGGTTAATGGGACAAAGTGTGTGATCAGGGGGAGGTTAAAGGGACAGAGAGTGAGATCACGGGGAGGTTAAAGGGACAGAGAGTGATATCACGTGGAGGTAAAATGGACAGAGAGTGAGATCACGTGGTTGTTAAAGGGAGAGAGAGAGATTACTGGGAGGAAAAAGTGACAGAGTGACATCACAGGGAGGTTAAAGGGACAGATAGTGAGATCACTATGAGTTTAAAGGGACAGAGATTGAGATAATGGGGAGGTTAAAGGGATAGAGAGTGAGATCACGGGGATGTTAATGGGACAGAGAGTGAGATCACGGGGAGGTTTAAGGGATAGAGAGTGCGTTCACGGGAAATTAAAAGGGACAGATAGTGAGATCACGGGGAGGTTAAAGGGACAGTGAGTGAGATCACGGGGAGGTTAAAGGGACAGAGTGTGAGATCACGGGAAGATTAATGGGACATAGTGAGATCACGGGGAGGTTAATGGGACAGAGAGTGATATCACGGGGTGGTTAAAGGGACATTGAGTGCGATCAGGGGAAGTTAAAGGGACAGAGAGTGAGATCACGGGGTGGTTAAATGGACAGAGTGTGAGATCACGGGGAGGTTAAAGGGACAGAGAGTGAGATCAGGGGAAGTTTAAAGGGACAGAGGCTGAGATGACTGGGAGGTTTAAGGGACGTATAGTGAGGTCACGGGGAATTTAAAGGGACAGAGAGTGAGATCACGGGGTGGTTAAAGGGACAGAGAGTGAGATCACCGGGAGGTTAATGGGACAGAGAGTGAGATCACGGGGAGGGTAAAGAGACAGAGAGTGAGATCACCAGGAGGTTAATGGGACAGAGAGTGAGATCACGGGAAGGTTAAAGGGACAGAGAGTTAGATCACTGGGAGGTTAATTGGACAGGGAGTGTGATCACGGGGAGGTTAAAGGGACAGAGAGTGATATCACGGGAAAGTGAAAGGGACAGAGAGTTAGATCACTGGGAGGTTAAACGGACAGGGAGTAGGATCACGGGGAGGTTAAAGGGACTGAGAGTGAGAACACGGGGAGTTTAAAGGGAGAGAGAATGAGATCACGGGGAGTTAAATGGGACAGAGAGCTAGATCAGGGAGGTTATAGGGACAGAGAATGAGGTCAACGGGAGGTTAAAGGGGCAGTGACTGAGATCACGCGGAGGTTAAAGGGACAGAGTGCTAAGTCAGGGAGATTAAAGGGACAGAGAGAGAGCTCACGCTGAGGTTAATGGGACAGAGAGTGAGATCACGGTGAGGTGAAAGGGACAGTGAATGAGATCACAGGGAGGTTAAATGGACAGAAAGTGAGATCACGGGCAGGTTAAATGGACAGAGATTGAGATCACGGGAAGATTAAATGGACAGAGTGACATAACTGGGACGTTAAAGGGACAGAGATTGAGATCACGGGGAGGTTAAAGGGACAGAGAGTTAGATGACGGTGAGGTTAAATGGACATAGAGTGAGATCACGGGGAGGTTAAAGGGACAGAGAATGAGATCACGGGGAGGTTAAAGGGACAGAGAGTGAGATCTGGGGATGTTAATGGGACAGAGAGTGAAATCACGGGGAGGTTAAAGACACAGAGAGTGATATCACGGGGGGGTTTAAGGTATAGAGACTGAGATCACGGGGAGGTAAAAGGGACAGTGTGTGAGATTACGGGGAGGATAAAGGGACAGAGAGAGTTAACGAGGAGGTTAAAGCGACAGAGTGAGATCACGGGGAGGTTAAAGGGGCAGAGAATGAGATCACGGGCAGATTAAAGGGACAGAGATTGAGATCATGTGGAGTTTAAAGGGACAGAGAGTAGGAATACGGGTAGGTTAAAGGGAAAGAGATTGAGATCACGGGGAGGTTAAAGGGACAGAGAGTGAGATCATGGGGAGGTTAAAGGGACAGAGATTGAGATCACGGGGAGGTTATAGGGACAGAGAGTGATATCACGGTGAGATTAAAGGGACTGAGAGTGAGATCACGGGGAGTTTAAAGGGACAGAGAGTGAGATCACGGGGAGTTAATTGGGACAGACAGCTAGATCAGGGAGGTTATAGGGACAGTGAATGAGATCACCGGGAGGTTAAAGGGACAGAGACTGAGATCACGGGGAGTTTAAAGGGACAGAGTGCTAAATCAGGGAGATTAAAGGGACAGAGAGTGAGATCACGGGGAAGTTAAATGAACAGAGAGTGAGATCATGGGGAGGTTATAGGGACAGAGAGTGAGATCACGCTGAGGTTAATGGGACAGAGAGTGAGATCACGGGGAGGTGAAAGGGACAGTGAATGAGATCACAGGGTGGTTAATTGGAGAGAGATTGAGATCACGGGAAGATTAAATGGCAGAGTGACATAACTGGGAGGTTAAAGGGACAGAGTGAGATCACTGGTGCGTTAAAGAGACAGAGATTGAGATCACGGGGAGGTTAAAGGGACAGAGAGTTAGATGACGGTGAGGTTAAATGGACATAGAGTGAGATCACGGGGAGGTTAAAGGGACAGAGATTGAGATCACGGGGAGGTTAAAGGGACAGAGAGTGAGATCATGGGGACGTTAAAGGGACAGAGAGTGATATCACGGGGTGGTTTAAGCTATAGAGACTGAGATCACGGGGAGGTTAAAGGGACAGAGTGAGATCACGGGAAGGTTAAAGTGAAAGAGAGTGATATCACGGGAAGGTTAAAGGTACAGAGAGTGAGATCACGGGGAGGTTAAATAGAGAGAGAGTGAGATCACGGTGAGTTTAAAGGGACAGAGAGTGAGATCACGGGGAGGTTAAAGAGACAGAGAGTGAGATCACGGGAAGGTTAACGGGACAGAGAGTTGAATCACGGGGAGGTTAAAGGGACAGAGAGTGAGATGACTGGGAGTGTTAAGGGACAGAGAGTGAGGTCACGGGGAAGTTAAAGGGACAGAGAGTGAGTTCACGGGGAGGTTAAAGGGACAGTGAGTGAGATCACCGGGAGGTTAATGGGACAGAGAGTGAGATCGCGGGGAGGTTAAAGGGACAGAGAATGAGATCACGGGGTGGTTAAAGCGACAGCGAGTTGGATCACGGGGAAGTTAATGGGACTGAGAGTGATATCACGGGGAGTTTAAAGGGACAGAGAGTGAGATCACGGGGAGTTAAATGGGACAGAGAGCTATATCAGGGAGGTTATAGGGACAGAGAATGAGATCACAGGGAGGTTAAATGGACAGAAAGTGAGATCAGGGGCTGGTTAAATGGACAGAGATTGAGATCACGGGAAGATTAAATGGACAGAGTGACATAACTGGCACGTTAAAGGGACAGAGATTGAGATCACGGGGAGATTTAAGGGTCAGAGAGTGAGATCCCGGGGAGGTTAAAGGGACAGAGAGTTAGATGACGGTGAGGTTAAATGGACATAGAGTGAGATCACGGGGAGGTTAAAGGGACATGGTGTGAGGTTACGGGGAGGTTAAAGGTACAGAGAGAGTAAACGGGGAGGTTAAAGCGACAGAGTGAGATCACGGGGAGGTTAAAGGGACAGTGAATGAGATCACGGGCAGATTAAAGGGACAGAGATTGAGATCATGCGGAGTTTAAAGGGACAGAGAGTGAGAATACGGGTAGGTTAAAGGGAAAGAGATTGAGATCACGGGGAGGTTAAAGGGACAGAGAGTGAGATGACGGGGAGATTAAAGGGACTGAGAGTGAGATCACGGAGAGGTTAAAGGGACTGAGAGTGAGATAACGGGTAGATTAATGGGACAAAGAGTGTGATCACGGGGAGGTTAAAGGGACAGAGAGTGAGATCAAGGGGAGGTTATAGGGACAGAGAGTGATATCACGGTGAGGTTAAAGGGACAGAGAGTGAGAACACGGGGAGTTTAAAGGGAAAGACAGAGATCACGGGGAGGTTAAAGGGACAGAGAGTGAGATCACCGGGTTGTTAAAGGGACAGAGAGAGATTACTGGGAAGTTAAAGCGACAGAGTGAGATCACAGGGAGGTTAAAGGGACAGATAGTCAGATCACTAGGAGTTTAAAGGGACAGAGTGAGATCACGGGAAGGTTAAAGGGAAAGAGAGTGATATCACGGGAAGGTTAAAGGTACAGAGAGTGAGATCACGGGGAGGTTAAATAGAGAGAGAGTGAGATCACGGTGAGTTTAAAGGGACAGAGAGTGAGATCACGGGGAGGTTAAAGGGACAGAGAGTGAGATCACGGGAAGGTTAACGGGACAGAGAGTTGAATCACGGGGAGGTTAAAGGGACAGAGAGTGAGATGACTGGGAGTGTTAAGGGACAGAGAGTGAGGTCACGGGGAAGTTAAAGGGACAGAGAGTGAGTTCACGGGGAGGTTAAAGGGACAGTGAGTGAGATCACCGGGAGGTTAATGGGACAGAGAGTGAGATCGCGGGGAGGTTAAAGGGACAGAGAATGAGATCACGGGGTGGTTTAAGGGACAGAGTGAGATCACGGGGAGTTTCAAGGGACAGAGAGTGAGATCACGGGAAGGATAAAGATACAGAGAGTAAGATCACGGGGAGGTTAAAGGGACTGAGAGTGAGATCACGGGGAGTTTAAAGGGACAGAGAGTGATATCACGGGGAGGTTAATTGGACAGAGAGTGAGATCATGGACAGTTATAGGGACAGAGAGTCAGATCAGGGACAGTTAAAGGGACTGAGAGGGAGATCAGTGGGACAGTTAAAGGGACAAAGTGTGAAATCAGGGACAGCTAAAGGGACAGAGTGAGATCAGGGATATTAACGGGACAGAGAGTGGGATCAGGGGACAGTTAAAGGGACAGAGAGTGAGATGACGGGAAGGATAAAGGGAAAGAGAGTGAGATCATGGGGAGGTTAATGGTACAGAGAGTGAGATCACGGGGATGTTAAATGGACAGAGAGTGAGATCACGGGGAGGTTAATTGGACAGAGAGTGTGATCATGGGGAGGTAAAAGGAACAGAGAGTGAGATCATGGGGTGGTAAAAGGGACAGAGAGTGAAATCACGCGGAGGTTAAAGGGACAGAGAGTGAGATCACAGGGAGCTTAAAGGGAGAGAGAGTGAGATCACGGTGAGTTTAAAGTGACAGAGAGTGAGATCACGGGGAGGTTAAAGGGACAGAGAGTGAGATCACGGGGAGGTTAATTGGACAGAGAGTGTGATCATGGGGAGGTAAAAGGAACAGAGAGTGAGATCATGGGGTAGTAAAAGGGACAGAGAGTGAAATCACGGGCAGGTTCAAGGGACATGGAGTGCGATCACGGGGAGGTTAAAGGGACAGAGACTGAGATCATGGGGAGGTTAAAGGGGCAGAGAATGAGATGACTGGGAGGTTTAAGGGACAGAGATTGAGGTCACAGGGAAGTTAAAGGGACAGAGAGTGTGATCACGGGGAGGTTAAAGGGACAGAGAGTGAGATCACCGGGAGGTTAATGGGACTGAGAGTGAGATCGTGGGAAGGTTAAAGGGGCAGAGAATGAGATCACGGGGAGGTTTAAGGGACAGAGTGAGATCACGGGGAGGTTCAAGGGACAGAGAGTGAGATCACGGGGAGGTTAAAGGGCCAGAGAGTGAGAACACGGATGGTTAAAGGGACAGAGAGTGATATCACGGGAAGGTTAAAGGGACAGAGAGTAAGATCAGGGAGGTTATAGGGACAGAGAATGAGATCACCGGGAGGTTAAAGGGACAGACACTGAGATCACGGGGAGGTTAAAGGGACAGAGTGCTAAATCAGGGAGATTAAAGGGACAGAGAGTGAGATCACGGGGAAGTTAAATGGACAGAGAGTGAGATCATGGGGAGGTTAAAGGGACAGAGAGTGAGATCACGCTGAGGTTAATGGGACAGAGAATGAGATCACGGGGAGGTGAAAGGGACAGTGAATGAGATCACAGGAAGGTTAAATGGACAGAAAGTGAGATCACGGGCAGGCTAAATGGACAGAGATTGAGATCACGGGAAGATTAAATGGACAGAATGACATAACTGGGACGTTAAAGGGACAGAGATTGAGATCACATGGAGGTTAAAGGGTCAGAGAGTGAGATCACGTGGAGGTTAAAGGGACAGAGATTGAGATCACGGGGAGATTAAAGGGACAGAGAGTGAAATCACGGGGAGGTTAAAGGGACAGAGAGTGAGATCATGGGGAGGTTTGAGGTATAGAGACTGAGATCATGGGAAGGTTAAAGGGACAGGGCGTGAGATTACGGGGAGGTTAAAGGGACAGAGAATGTTAACGGGGAGGTTAAAGTGACAGAGTGAGATCACGGGGAAATTAAGGGACAGAGAATGAGATCACGGGCAGATTAAAGACACAGAAATTGACATCATGCAGAGTTTAAAGAGACAGAGAGTGAGAATACGGGTAGGTTAAAGGGAAAGAGATTGAGATCACGGGGAGGTTATAGGGACAGAGAGTGATATCACGGTGAGGTTAACGGGACAGAGAGTGACAACACGGGCAGTTTAAAGGGAAAGACAGATCAAGGGGAGGTTAAAGGGACAGAGAGTAAGATCACGGGGTTGTTAAAGGGACAGAGAGAGATTACTGGGAGATTAAAGCGACAGAGTGAGATCACAGGGAGGTTAAAGGGACATATAGTGAGATCACTAGGAGTTTAAAGGGACAGAGTGCGAGATCACGTGGAAGTTAAAGGGACAGAGAGTGAGATTACGGGGAGGTTAAAGGGACTGAGAGTGTGATCATGGGGAGGTTAAATGGACAGAGGATGAGATCATGGAACGTTAAAGGGACAGAGGGTGAGATCACGGGAATGTTAATGGGACAGATATTGTGATCAGGGACAGTTATAGGGACAGAGAGTCAGATCAAGGACAGTTAAAGGGACTGAGAGGGAGATCAGGGGGACAGTTAAATGGACAAAGTGCGATATCAGGGACAGCTAAAGGGACAGAGTGAGATCAGGGATATTAACGGGACAGAGAGTGGGATCGGGGTCAGTGAAAGGGACAGAGAGTGAGATCAGGGAAGGTAAAAGGGACAGAGTGAGATCACGGGTAGGTTAAAGGGTAAGAGAGTGAGATAACGGGGAGGTTAAAGGTACAGAGAATGAGATCACGGGGAGGTTAAATGGACAGAGAGTGAGATCACAGGGAGGTTAAAGAGAGAGAGAGTGAGATCACGGTGATTTTAAAGAGACAGAGAGGGAGATCACAGGGAGGTTAAAGGGGCAGAGAGTGAGATCACGGGGAGGTTAAATGGACAGAGAATGAGTTCACGGGGAGCTTAAAGAGACAGAGAATGAGAGCACGGGGAAGTTAAAGGGACAGAGAGTGTGATCACGGTCAGGTTAAAGGGACAGAGAGTGAGATCACGGGAAGGTTAAAGTGACAGTGAGAGAGATCACTGGGACGTTAAAGGGACAGAGAGTGAGATCAGGGGGAGGTTAACAGGACAGAGAGTGAGATCACGGGGTTTTTTAAGGGACAGAGAGTGATATCACGGGGAGGTTAATGGGACAGAGAGCTAGATCAGGGAGGTTAAAAGGACAGAGAATGAGATCACGGGGAGGTTAAAGGGACAGAGACTGAGATCACGGGGAGGTTAAAGGGACAGAGAAGGAGATCACGGGGAGTTTAAAGGGACAGAGAGTGAGATCACGGTGAGGTTAATGGGACAGAGAGTGAGATCACGGTGAGGTTAATGGGACAAAGAGTGAGATCACGGGGAGGTGAAAGGGACAGTGAATGAGATAAAAGGGAGGTTAAATGGACAGAAAGTGAGATCACAGGCAGGTTAAATGGACAGAGAATGAGATCACGGGAAGATTAAATGTACAGAGTGAGATAACTGGGACGTTAAAGGGACAGAGAGTGAGATCACGGGGAGGTTAAAGGGACAGAGAGTGAGATCACGGGGAGGTTAATGGGACAGAGAGTGAGATAACGGGGAGTTTAAAGGTAAAGAGAATGAGATCACGGGGAGGTTAAATGGACAGAGAGTGAGATCACAGGGAGGTTAAAGGGAGAGAGAGTGAGATCACGGTGATTTTAAAGAGATAGAGAGGGTGATCACAGGGAGGTTAATGTGACAGAGAGCTAGATCAGGGAGGTTAAAAGGACAGAGAATGAGATCACGGGGAGGTTAAAGGGACAGAGACTGAGATCACGGGGAGGTTAAAGGGACTGAGAGTGAGATCACGGGGAGTTTAAAGGGACAGAGAGTGAGATCACGGTGAGGTTAATGGGACAGAGAGTGAGATCACGGGGAGGTTAAAGGGACAGAGAATGAGATCACGGGGAGGTTAAAGGGACAGAGTGCTAAATCAGGGAGAAAAAAGGGACAGAGGGTTAGATGACAGGGAAGTTAAATGGACAGAGAGTGAGATCACGGGGAGGTTAAAGGGACAGAGATTGGGATCACGGGGAGATTAAAGGGACAGAGAGTGAGATCTGGGGAGGTTAATGGGACAGAGAGTGAGATCATGGGGAGTTTAAAGGGACAGAGAGTGAGATCACGGGGAGGTTAAAGAGACAGAGAGCGATATCACGGGGAGGTTTAAGGTATAGAGAGTGAGATTACGGGGAGGTTAAAGGGACAGAGAGAGTTAACGGGGTGGTTAAAGCGACAGAGTGAGATCATGGGGAGGTTAATGGGACAGAGAATGAGATCACGGGCAGATTAAAGGGACAGAGATTGAGATCATGCGGAGTTTAAAGGGACAGAGAGTGAGAATACGGGTAGGTTAAAGGGAAAGAGATTGAGATCACGGGGAGGTTAAAGGGACAGAGTGTGAGATTCACGGGGAGGTTATAGGGACAGAGAGTGACAACACGGGGAGTTTAAAGGGAAAGACAGAGATCACGGGGAGGTTAAAGGGACAGAGAGTGAGATCACGGGGTTGTTAAAGGGACAGAGAGAGATTACTGGGAGTTTAAAGCGACAGAGTGAGATCACAGGGAGGTTAAAGGGACAGATAGTGAGATCACGGGGAGTTAAATGGGACAGAGAGCTATATCAGGGAGGTTATAGGGACAGAGAATGAGATCACAGGGAGGTTAAATGGACAGAAAGTGAGATCAGGGGCTGGTTAAATGGACAGAGATTGAGATCACGGGAAGATTAAATGGACAGAGTGACATAACTGGCACGTTAAAGGGACAGAGATTGAGATCACGGGGAGATTTAAGGGTCAGAGAGTGAGATCACGGGGAGGTTAAAGGGACAGAGAGTTAGATGACGGTGAGGTTAAATGGACATAGAGTGAGATCACGGGGAGGTTAAAGGGACATGGTGTGAGATTACGGGGAGGTTAAAGGTACAGAGAGAGTAAACGGGGAGGTTAAAGCGACAGAGTGAGATCACGGGGAGGTTAAAGGGACAGTGAATGAGATCACGGGCAGATTAAAGGGACAGAGATTGAGATCATGCGGAGTTTAAAGGGACAGTGAGTGAGATGACGGGGAGGTTAAATGGAAAGAGAGTGAGATGACGGGTAGGTTAAAGGGACAGAGATTGAGATCACGGGGAGGTTAAAGGGACAGAGAGTGATTTCACGAGGAGGTTAAAGGGACAGTGAGTGAGATCACGGGGAGGTTAAAGGGACAGAGAGTGTGATCACGGGGAGGTTACACGGACAGAGAGAGATTACGGGGAGGTTAAAGCGACAGAGAGTGAGATCACGGGGTGGTTAAAGGTACAGAGAGTTAGATGACAGGGAGGTTAAATGGACAGAGAGTGAGATCACGGGGAGGTTAAAGGGACAGATGATGAGATCACGGGTAGGTGAAAGGGACAGAGAATGAGATCACGGGCAGGTAAAATGGACAGAGATTGAGATCACTGGAAGATTAAATGGACAGAGAGTGAGATCACGGGGAGGTTAAAGGCACAGAGATTGAGATCACGGGGAGGTTACAGGGACAGAGAGTGACATCACGGGGAGGTTAAAGGGAAAGAGAGTGAGATCACGGGAAGATTAAAGGGACAGAGTGAGATCACGGGGAGGTTAAAGGGACAGAGAGTGAGATCACTGGGAGGTTAAAGGTACAGAGGGTGAGATCACGGAGAGTTTAAAGGGACAAAGAGAGATTACGGGGAGGTTAAAGCGACATGGAGAGAGATCACGGGGAGGTTAAATGGACTGATAGTGAGATCACAAGGAGGTTAAAGTGACAGAGTGTGAGATCACGTGGATGTTAAAGGGACAGAGAGTGTGATCACGGGAAGATTAAAGGGACAGAGACTGAGATCACGGGGAGGTTAAAGGGACAGAGAGCTAAATCAGGGAGGTTAATGGGACAGAGAATGAGATCAGGGAGGTTAAAGGGACTAGAGAGAGATCACGGGAAGGTTAAAGGGACATAGAGAGATTACGGGGAGGTTAAAGTGACAGAGAGAGATCATGGGGAGGTTAAAGGGAGAGAGAGTGAGATCACGGGAAGGTTAATGGGACAGTGAGTGAGATCACGGGAAGATTAAAGGGACAGAGACTGAGATCACGGGGAGGTTAAAGGGACAGAGAGCTAAATCAGGGAGGTTAATGGGACAGAGAATGAGATCAGGGAGGTTAAAGGGACTAGAGAGAGATCACGGGAACGTTAAAGGGACAGATAGTGAGATCACGGGTAAGTGAAAGGTACATAGAATGAGCTCACGGGCAGGTTAAAGGGACAGAGATTGAGATCACGTGAAGATTAAAGGGAGAGAGTGAGATCACTGGGACGTTAATGGGACAGAGAGAGAGATCACGGGGAGGTTAAAGGCACAGAGACTGAGATCACGGGGAGGTTAATGCACAGAGACTGAGATCACGAGGTGGTTAAAGGGACAGAGAGTTAGATGACGGGGAGGTTAAATGGACAGAGAGTGAGATGACAGGGAGGTTAAAGGGACAGAGATTGAGATCACGGGGAGGTTAAAGGGACAGAGAGTGATTTCACGAGGAGGTTAAAGGGACAGAGAGTGTGATCACGGGGAGGTTACACGGACAGAGAGAGATTACAGGGAGGTTAATGCGACAGAGAGTGAGATCACGGGGTGGTTAAAGGTACAGAGAGTTAGATGACAGGGAGGTTAAAGCGACATAGAGTGAGATCACGGGGAGGATAAAGGGACAGATGATGAGATCACGGGTAGGTGAAAGGGACAGAGAATGAGATCACGGGCAGGTAAAATGGACAGAGATTGAGATCACGGGAAGATTAAATGGACAGAGAGTGAGATCACGGGGAGGTTAAAGGCACAGAGAATGAGATCACGGGGAGGTTACAGGGTCAGAGAGTGAGATCACGGGGAGGTTAAAGGGAAAGAGAGTGAGATCACTGGGAGGTTAAAGGTACAGAGAGTGAGATCACGGAGAGTTTAAAGGGACAGAGTGAGATCACGGGGAGGTTAAAGGGACAGAGAGTGAGATCACTGGGAGGTTAAAGGTACAGAGGGTGAGATCACGGAGAGTTTAAAGGGACAAAGAGAGATTACGGGGAGGTTAAAGCGACATGGAGAGAGATCACGGGGAGGTTAAATGGAATGATAGTGAGATCACAAGGAGGTTAAAGTGACAGAGTGTGAGATCACGTGGATGTTAAAGGGACAGAGAGTGTGATCACGGGAAGATTAAAGGGACAGAGACTGATATCACGGGGAGGTTAAAGGGACAGAGAGCTAAATCAGGGAGGTTAATGGGACAGAGAATGAGATCAGGGAGGTTAAAGGGACTAGAGAGAGATCACGGGAAGGTTAAAGGGACATAGAGAGATTACGGGGCGGTTAAAGTGACAGAGAGAGATCATGGGGAGGTTAAAGGGAGAGAGAGTGAGATCACGGGTAGGTTAATGGGACAGTGAGTGAGATCACGGGTAAGTGAAAGGTACATAGAATGAGATCACGGGCAGGTTAATGGGACAGAGAGAGAGATCACGGGGAGGTTAAAGGCACAGAGACTGAGATCACGGGGAGGTTAAAGGGACAGAGAGTGAGATCACGGGGAGGTTAAAGGGACAGAGAGTGAGATCACGGGGAGATTAAAGAGACAGAGAGTGAGATAACAGGGTGGTTAAAGGGACAGAGAGTTAGATGACGGGGAGGTTAAATGGACTGAGAGTGAGATGACGGGGAGGTTAAAGGGACAGAGATTGAGATCACGGGGAGGTTAAAGGGACAGAGAGTGATTTCACGAGTAGGTTAAAGGGACAGTGAGTGAGATCACGGGGAGCTTAAAGGGACAGAGAGTGTGATCACGGGGAGGTTACACGGACAGAGAGAGATTACGGGGAGGTTAAAGCGACAGAGAGTGAGATCACAGGGTGGTTAAAGGTACAGAGAGTTAGATGACAGGGAGGCTAAATGGACAGAGAGTGAGATCACGGGGAGGATAAAGGGACAGATGATGAGATCACGGGGTGGTGAAAGGGACAGAGAATGAGATCACGGGCTGGTAAAATGGACAGAGATTGAGATCACGGGAAGATTAAATGGACAGAGAGTGAGATCACGGAGAGTTTAATGGGACAGAGAGTGATATCACGGGGAGGTTAAAGGGACAGAGAGCTAAATCAGGGAGGTAAAAGGGGCAGAGAGTGAGGTCAGGGAGGTTAAAGGGACTAGGGAGAGATCACGGGAAGGTTAAAGGGACATAGAGAGATTACGGGGAGGTTAAAGTGACAGAGAGAGTTCACGGGGCGGTTAAAGGGACAGAGAGTGAGATCACGGGGAGGTTAAATGGAAACAGAGTGATTTCACGTGGAGGTTATAGGGACAGAGATTGAGATCACTGGAAGATTAAAGGGAGAGAGTGAGATCACTAGGACGTTAAAGGGACAGAGAGAGAGATCACGGGGAGGTTAAAGACACAGAGACTGAGATCACGGGAAGGTTAAAGGGACAGAGAGTGAGATCACGGGGAGGTTAAATGGAAAGAGAGTGAGATCACGGGAAGGTTAAAGGGTCAGAGATTGAGATCACGGGGAGGTTAAAGGGACAGAGAGTGATTTCACGTGGAGGTGAAAGGGACAGTGAGTGACATCAAGCGGAGGTTAAAGGGACAGAGAGTGAGATCAGGGGGAGGTTTATAGGACAGAGAGTGAGATCACGGGGAGGTTAAAGAGACAGAGAGTGAGATCATGGGGAGGATAAAGGAACAGAGAAATTTAACAGGTTGGTTAAAGTGACAGAGTGAGATCACGGGGAGGTTAAAGGGATAGAAAGTGAGATCACGGGGAGGTTAAAGGGACAGAGAGTGAGATCACGGGGAGGTTAAAGGGACAGAGAATGAGATCACGGGGAGGTTAAAACGACAGAGAATGAGATCATGGGCAGATTAATGGGACAGAGATTGAGATCATGGGGAGTTTAAAGGGACAGAGAGTGAGAATACGGGGAGGTTAAAGGGACAGTGAGTGAGATCACAGGGAGGTTATAGGGACGGAGAGTGAGAACACGGGGAGGTTAAAGGGACAGAGAGTGAGAACACGGGGAGTTTAAAGGGAAAACCTGAGACCACGGGGAGTTTAAAGGGACAAGGAGAGATTACGGGGAGGTTAAAGCGACATGGAGAGAGATCACGGGGAGATTAAAGGGACAGAGAGTGAGATCACAGGGTGGTTAAAGGGACAGAGAGTTAGATGACGGGGAGGTTAAATATACAGAGAGTGAGATCACGGGGAAGTTAAAGGGTCAGAGATTGAGATCACGGGGAGGTTAAAGGGACAGTGAGTGATATCACGGGGAGGTTTAAGGGATAGAGAGTGAGATCACGGGGAGGTTAAATGGACAGACGGTGAGATCACGGGAATGTTAAAGGGACAGACTGTGAGATCATGCGGAGTTTAAATTGACAGAGAGTGAGATCATGGGGAGGTTAAAGGGACAGAGAGTGAGATCAGGGCGAGGTTAAAGGGTCAGAGGGTGAGATCACGGGAATGTTGAAGGGACAAAGATTGAGATCCGGGGCAGCTAAAGGGACAGAGAGAGAGCAGGGGCTATTAAAGGGGCAGAGAGTGAGATCGGGGGCCATTTAAAGTGACTGAGTTTGATATCAAGGGGACAGTTAAAGGGACAGGGAGTGAGATCAGGGGATGGTTAAAGGGAAAGAGAGTGAGATCACGGGGAGGTTAAAGGGACAGAGATTGAGATCACAGGGTGGTTGACGGGACAGACAGAGTTAACGGGGTGGTTAAAGCGACAGACTGAGATCACAGGGAGGTAAAAGGGACAGATAGTGAGATCGCGGGGAGGTTAAAGGGACAGAGAGTGAGATCAGGGGGAGGTTAAAGGGACAGAGGGTGATATCACGGGAATGTTAAAGGGACAGAGATTGAGATCAGGGTCAGTTATAGCGACAGAGAGTCAGATCAGGGACAATTAAAGGGACTGAGAGGGAGTTCAGTGGGACAGTAAAATGGACAAAGAGTGATATCAGGGACAGCTAATGGGACAGAGAGAGATCAGGGACTAATTGAGGATGTGCTGCACTATTGGAGTGTCAGTATTTGAGGGTGTGCTACACTATATAAGTGTCAGTAATTGAGGATGTGCTGCACTGTTGGAGTGTCAGTAATTGTGGGTGTGCTGCATTATTACAGGGTCAGTAATTGAGGATTTGCTGCACTATTGCAGTGTCAGTAATTGAGGGTGTGCTGCACTATTGGAGTGTCAGTAATTGAGGGTGTGCTGCACTATTGGAGTGTCAGTAATTGAGGGTGTGCTGCACTATTGGGGTGTCAGTAATTGAGGGTGTGGTGCACTATTGGAGTGTCAGTATTTGAGGGTGTGCTGCACTATTGGAGGGTCAGTAATTGAAGGTGTGCTGCACTATTGGAGTGTCAGTAATTGAGGGTGTGCTGCACTATTGGAGTGTCAGTAATTGAGGGTGTGCTGCACTATTGGAGTGTCAGTATTTGAGGGTGTGCTACACTATATAAGTGTCAGTAATTGAGGGTGTGCTGCACTATTGGAGAGTCAGTAATTGAAGATGTGCTGCACTATTGGAGTGTCACATATTGAGTTTGTGCTGCACTGTTGGATGGTCAATAATTGAGGGTGTGCTGCACTATTGGAGTGTCAGTTATTGAGGGTGTGCTGCACTATTGGAGTGTAAGTAATTGAGGGTGTGCTGCACTATTGGAGGGTCAGTAATTGAGGGTGTGCTGCACTATTGGGGTGTCAGTAATTGAGGGTGTGCTGCACAATTGTAGTCTCAGTAATTGAGGGTGTGCTGCACTATTGGGGTGCCTTTCATTGAGGGTATGCTGCACTATTGAAGGGTCAGTAATTGAGGGGGTGCTACACTATTGGAGGGTCAGTAATTGAGGGTGTGCTGCACATTTGGATTATCAGTAATTGAGTGTGTGCTGCACTATTGGAGTGTCAGTAATTGAGGGTTTGCTTCACTATTGGAGTGTCAGTAATTGAGGGTGTGCTGCACTATTGGAGTGTCAGTAATTGAGTGTGTGCTGTACTATTGGAGGGTCAGTAATTGAGGGTGTGCTTCACTATTGCAGTGTCTGTATTTGAGGGTTTGCTGCACTATTGGAGGGCCAGTAATTGAGGGTGTGCTGCACTATTGGAGTGTCAGTAATTGTGGGTGTGCTGCACATTTATTGTGTCAGTAATTGAGGTTGAGCTGCACTATTGGAGGGTCAGTAATTGAGGATGTGCTGCACTATTACAGGGTCAGTAATTGAGGGTGTGCTGCACTATTGGAGTGTCAGTAATTGAAGGTGTGCTGCACTATTGGAGTGTCATTAATTGAGGGTGTGCTGCACTATTGGAGTGTCAGTAATTGAGGGTGTGCTGCACTATTGGAGTGTCATTAATTGAGGGTGTGTTGCACTATTGGAGTGTCAGTAATTGAGGGTGTGCTGCACTATTGGAGTGTCAGTAATTGAGGGTGTGCTGCACTATTGGAGTGTCATTAATTGAGGGTGTGTTGCACTATTGGAGTGTCAGTAATTGAAGGTGTGCTGCACTATTGGAGTGTCAGTAATTGAGGGTGTGCTGCACTATTGGAGGGTCAGTAATTGAGGGTGTGCTGCACTATTGGAGTGTCAGTAATTGAGGGTGTGCTGCACTATTGGAGTGTCATTAATTGAGGGTGTGCTGCACTATTGGAGTGTCAGTAATTGTGGGTGTGCTGCAGTATTGGAGTGTCAGTATTTGAGGGTGTGCTGCAGTATTGGAGTGTCAGTATTTGAGGGTGTGCTGCACTATTGGAAGGTCATTAATTGAGGGTGTGCTGCACTATTGGAGTGTCAGTAATTGAGGGTGCGCTGCACTATTGGAGAGTCAGTAATTGAAGATGTGCTGCACTATTGGAGTGTCAGATATTGAGTTTGTGCTGCACTGTTGGATGGTCATTAATTGAGGGTGTGCTGCACTATTGGAGTGTCAGTTATTGAGGGTGTGCTGCACTATTGGAGTGTCAGTAATTGAGGGTGTGCTGCACTATTGGAGGGTCAGTAATTGAGGGTGTGCTGCACTGTTGGAGGGTCATTAATTGAGGGTGTGCTGCACTATTGGGGTGTCAGTAATTGAGGGTGTGCTGCACTATTGGAGGGTCAGTAATTGAGGGTGTGCTGCAGTATTGGGGTGTCACTAATTGAGGGTGTGCTGCACTATTGGAGTATCAGTAATTGAGGGTGTGCTGCACTATTTGAGTGTCAGTAATTGAGGGTGTGCTGCACTATTGGAGTGTCAGTAATTGAGGGTGTGCTGCACTGTTGGAGGGTCATTAATTGAGGGTGTGCTACAGTATTGGAGTGTCAGCAATTGAGTGTGTGCTTCACTATTGGAGTGTCAGTAATTGAGGGTGTGCTGCACTATTGGAGAGTCAGTAATTGAGGGTGTGCTGCACTAGTGGATTGTCTGTAATTGAAGGTGTGCTGCACTATTGGAGTGTCATTAATTGAGGGTGTGCTGCACTATTGGAGTGACCGTAATTGATGGTGTGCTGCACTATTGGCGTGTCAGTAATTGAGGATGTGCAGCACTATTGGAGTGTCAGTAATTGAGGTTGTGCTGCACTATTGGCGTGTCAGTAATTGAGGATGTGCAGCACTATTGGAGTGTCAGTAATTGAGGTTGTGCTGCACTATTGGAGTATCAGTAATTGAGGATGAGCTGCACTATTGGAGGGTCAGTAATTGAGGGTGTGCTGCACTATTGGAGTGTCAGTAATTGAGGGTGTGCTGCACTATTGGAGTGTCAGTAATTGAGGGTGTGCTGAACTATTGGAGTGTCAGTAATGGAGGGTTTGCAGCACTATTGGAGTGTCAGTAATTGAGGCTGTGCTGCATTATTTTAGTGTCAGGAATTGTGGGTGTGCTGCACTATTGGAGTGTCAGTAATTGAGGGTGTGCTGCACTATAGGAGTGTCAGTAATTGAGGGTGTGCTGAACTATTGGAGTGTCAGTAATTGAGGGTGTGCTGCATTATTGGGGTGTCAGTAATTGAGGGTGTGCTGCACTATTGGAGTGTCAGTAATTGAGGGTGTGCTGCACTATTGGAGTGTCAGTAATTGAGGGTGTGCTGCACAATTGGAGTGTCCGTAATTGAGGGTGTGCTGCACTTTAGTTGTGTCAGTAATTGAGGGTGAGCTGCACTATTGGAGTGTCAGTAATTGCGGATGTGCTGCACTATTGGAGTGTCAGTAATTGAGGGTGTGCTGCAGTTTTGTCATGTCAGTAATTGAGTGTGTGTCGCACTATTGTTGTGTCAGTAATTGAGGGTGTGCTGCCCTATTGGATTATCTGTAACTGAGGGTGTGCTGCACTATTGGAGTGTCAGTAATTGAGTGTGTTCTGCAGTTTTGTTGTGTCAGTAATTGAGGGTGTGCTGCACTATTGGAGGGTCACTAATGGAGGGTGTGCCGCAATATTGGTGTGTCAGTATTTGAGGGTGTGCTGCTTTACTGGAGTGTCAGTAATTGAGGGTGTGCTGCACTATTGGAGGGGCAGTTAATGAGGGTGTGCCGCACTATTGGTGTGTCAGTAATTGAGGGTGTGCTGCACTATTGGTGTGTCAGCAATTGAGGGTGTGCTGCACTATTGGAGTGTCAGTAATTGAGGGTGTGCTGCACTATTGGAGTGTCAGTAATTGAGGGCGCGCTGCACTATTGGAGTGTCAGTAATTGAGGGTGTGCTGCACTATTGGTGTGTCAGCAATTGAGGGTGTGCTGCACTATTGGAGTGTCAGTAATTGAGGGTGTGCTGCACTATTGGAGTGTCAGTAATTGAGGGTGTGCTGCACTATTCGAGAGTCAGTAATTGAGTGTGTGCTGCACTATTGGAGTGTCAGTAATTGAGGTTGGGCTGCAATGTTGGAGGGTCAGTAATTGAGGGTGTGTTGCACTATTGGAGTGTCAGTAATTGAGGGTGTGCTGCACTATTGGAGTGTCATTAATTGAGGGTGTGTTGCACTATTGGAGTGTCAGTAATTGAAGGTGTGCTGCACTATTGGAGTGTCAGTAATTGAGGGTGTGCTGCACTATTGGAGTGTCATTAATTGAGGGTGTGTTGCACTATTGGAGTGTCAGTAATTGAAGGTGTGCTGCACTATTGGAGTGTCAGTAATTGAGGGTGTGCTGCACTATTGGAGTGTCAGTAATTGAGGGTGTGCTGCACTATTGGAGTGTCAGTAATTGAGGGTATGTTGCACTATTGGACTGTCAGTAATTGAGGGTGTGCTGCACTATTGGAGTGTCAGTAATTGAGGGTGTGCTGCACTATTGGAGTGTCATTAATTGAGGGTGTGCTGCACTATTGGAGTGTCAGTAATTGAGGGTGTGCTGCACTATTGGAGTGTCATTAATTGAGGGTGTGCTGCAGTATTGGAGTGTCAGTATTTGAGGGTGTGCTGCAGTATTGGAGTGTCAGTATTTGAGGGTGTGCTGCACTATTGGAAGGTCATTAATTGAGGGTGTGCTGCACTATTGGAGTGTCAGTAATTGAGGGTGTGCTGCACTATTGGAGAGTCAGTAATTGAAGATGTGCTGCACTATTGGAGTGTCAGATATTGAGTTTGTGCTGCACTGTTGGATGGTCATTAATTGAGGGTGTGCTGCACTATTGGAGTGTCAGTTATTGAGGGTGTGCTGCACTATTGGAGTGTCAGTAATTGAGGGTGTGCTGCACTATTGGAGGGTCAGTAATTGAGGGTGTGCTGCACTGTTGGGGGGTCATTAATTGAGGGTGTGCTGCACTATTGGGGTGTCAGTAATTGAGGGTATGCTGCAGTATTGGGATGTCACTAATTGAGGGTGTGCTGCACTATTGGAGTATCAGTAATTGAGGGTGTGCTGCACTATTTGAGTGTCAGTAATTGAGGGTGTGCTGCACTATTGGAGTGTCAGTAATTGAGGGTGTGCTACAGTATTGGAGTGTCAGCAATTGAGTGTGTGCTTCACTATTGGAGTGTCAGTAATTGAGGGTGTGCTGCACTATTGGAGAGTCAGTAATTGAGGGTGTGCTGCACTATTGGAGTGTCATTAATTGAGGGTGTGCTGCACTATTGGAGTGACCGTAATTGATGGTGTGCTGCACTATTGGCGTGTCAGTAATTGAGGATGTGCAGCACTATTGGAGTGTCAGTAATTGAGGTTGTGCTGCACTATTGGCGTGTCAGTAATTGAGGATGTGCAGCACTATTGGAGTGTCAGTAATTGAGGTTGTGCTGCACTATTGGAGTATCAGTAATTGAGGATGAGCTGCACTATTGGAGGGTCAGTAATTGAGGGTGTGCTGCACTATTGGAGTGTCAGTAATTGAGGGTGTGCTGCACTATTGGAGTGTCAGTAATTGAGGGTGTGCTGAACTATTGGAGTGTCAGTAATGGAGGGTGTGCTGCACTATTGGAGTGTCAGTTATTGAGGGTTTGCAGCACTATTGGAGTGTCAGTAATTGAGGCTGTGCTGCATTATTTTAGTGTCAGGAATTGTGGGTGTGCTGCACTATTGGAGTGTCAGTAATTGAGGGTGTGCTGCACTATAGGAGTGTCAGTAATTGAGGGTGTGCTGAACTATTGGAGTGTCAGTAATTGAGGGTGTGCTGCATTATTGGGGTGTCAGTAATTGAGGGTGTGCTGCACTATTGGAGTGTCAGTAATTGAGGGTGTGCTGTACTATTGGAGTGTCAGTAATTGAGGGTGTGCTGCACAATTGGAGTGTCCGTAATTGAGGGTGTGCTGCACTTTAGTTGTGTCAGTAATTGAGGGTGTGCTGCACTATTGGAGTGTCAGTAATTACGGATGTGCTGCACTATTGGAGTGTCAGTAATTGAGGGTGTGCTGCAGTTTTGTCATGTCAGTAATTGAGTGTGTGTCGCACTATTGTTGTGTCAGTAATTGAGGGTGTGCTGCACTGTTGGATGGTCATTAATTGAGGGTGTGCTGCACTATTGGAGTGTCAGTTATTGAGGGTGTGCTGCACTATTGGAGTGTCAGTAATTGAGGGTGTGCTGCACTATTGGAGGGTCAGTAATTGAGGGTGTGCTGCACTGTTGGAGGGTCATTAATTGAGGGTGTGCTGCACTATTGGGGTGTCAGTAATTGAGGGTGTGCTGCACTATTGGAGGGTCAGTAATTGAGGGTGTGCTGCAGTATTGGGGTGTCACTAATTGAGGGTGTGCTGCACTATTGGAGTATCAGTAATTGAGGGTGTGCTGCACTATTTGAGTGTCAGTAATTGAGGGTGTGCTGCACTATTGGAGTGTCAGTAATTGAGGGTGTGCTGCACTGTTGGAGGGTCATTAATTGAGGGTGTGCTACAGTATTGGAGTGTCAGCAATTGAGTGTGTGCTTCACTATTGGAGTGTCAGTAATTGAGGGTGTGCTGCACCATTGCAGTGTCATTAATTGAGGGTGTGCTGCACTATTGGAGTGACCGTAATTGATGGTGTGCTGCACTATTGGCGTGTCAGTAATTGAGGATGTGCAGCACTATTGGAGTGTCAGTAATTGAGGTTGTGCTGCACTATTGGCGTGTCAGTAATTGAGGATGTGCAGCACTATTGGAGTGTCAGTAATTGAGGTTGTGCTGCACTATTGGAGTATCAGTAATTGAGGATGAGCTGCACTATTGGAGGGTCAGTAATTGAGGGTGTGCTGCACTATTGGAGTGTCAGTAATTGAGGGTGTGCTGCACTATTGGAGTGTCAGTAATTGAGGGTGTGCTGAACTATTGGAGTGTCAGTAATGGAGGGTTTGCAGCACTATTGGAGTGTCAGTAATTGAGGCTGTGCTGCATTATTTTAGTGTCAGGAATTGTGGGTGTGCTGCACTATTGGAGTGTCAGTAATTGAGGGTGTGCTGCACTATAGGAGTGTCAGTAATTGAGGGTGTGCTGAACTATTGGAGTGTCAGTAATTGAGGGTGTGCTGCACTATTGGAGTGTCAGTAATTGAGGGTGTGCTGCACTATTGGAGTGTCAGTAATTGAGGGTGTGCTGCACAATTGGAGTGTCCGTAATTGAGGGTGTGCTGCACTTTAGTTGTGTCAGTAATTGAGGGTGAGCTGCACTATTGGAGTGTCAGTAATTGCGGATGTGCTGCACTATTGGAGTGTCAGTAATTGAGGGTGTGCTGCAGTTTTGTCATGTCAGTAATTGAGTGTGTGTCGCACTATTGTTGTGTCAGTAATTGAGGGTGTGCTGCCCTATTGGATTATCTGTAACTGAGGGTGTGCTGCACTATTGGAGTGTCAGTAATTGAGTGTGTTCTGCAGTTTTGTTGTGTCAGTAATTGAGGGTGTGCTGCACTATTGGAGGGTCACTAATGGAGGGTGTGCCGCAATATTGGTGTGTCAGTATTTGAGGGTGTGCTGCTTTACTGGAGTGTCAGTAATTGAGGGTGTGCTGCACTATTGGAGGGGCAGTTAATGAGGGTGTGCCGCACTATTGGTGTGTCAGTAATTGAGGGTGTGCTGCACTATTGGTGTGTCAGCAATTGAGGGTGTGCTGCACTATTGGAGTGTCAGTAATTGAGGGTGTGCTGCACTATTGGAGTGTCAGTAATTGAGGGCGCGCTGCACTATTGGAGTGTCAGTAATTGAGGGTGTGCTGCACTATTGGTGTGTCAGCAATTGAGGGTGTGCTGCACTATTGGAGTGTCAGTAATTGTGGGTGTGCTGCACTATTGGAGTGTCAGTAATTGAGGGTGTGCTGCTCTATTGGAGTGTCAGTAATTGAGGGTGTGCTGCACTATTGGAGTGTCAGTAATTGAGGGTGTGCTGCACTATTCGAGAGTCAGTAATTGAGTGTGTGCTGCACTATTGGAGTGTCAGTAATTGAGGTTGGGCTGCAATTTTGGAGGGTCAGTAATTGAGGGTGTGCTGCACTATTGGAGTGTCAGTAATTGAGGGTGTGCTGCACTGTTGGAGTGTCAGAAATTGAGGGTGTGCTGCACTATTGGAGTGTCAGTAATTGAGGGTGTGCTGCACTATTGGAGTGTCAGTAATTGAGGGTGTGCTATACTATTGGAGTGTCAGTAATGGAGGGTGTGCTGCACTATTGGAGTGTCAGTTATTGAGGGTTTGCAGCACTATTGGAGTGTCAGTAATTGAGGGTGTGCTGCACTGTTGGAGTGTCAGAAATTGAGGGTGTGCTGCACTATTGGAGTGTCAGTAATTGAGGGTGTGCTGCACTATTGGAGTGTCAGTAATGGAGGGTGTGCTGCACTATTGGAGTGTCAGTTATTGAGGGTTTGCAGCACTATTGGAGTGTCAGTAATTGAGGCTGTGCTGCATTATTTTAGTGTCAGTAATTGTGGGTTTGCTGAATTATTGGAGTGTCAGTAATTGAGGGTGTGCTGCACTATTGGAGTGTCAGTAATTGAGGATGTGCTGCACTATTGGAGTGTCAGTAATTTAGTGTGTGCTGTACTATTGTAGTGTCAGTAATTGAGGGTGTGCTGCACTATTGGAGTGTCAGTAATTGAGGGTGTGCTGTACTATTGGAGTGTCAGTTATTGAGGGTGTGCTGCACTATTGGAGTGTCAGTAATTGAGGGTGTGCTGCACCATTGGAGTGTCAGTAATTGAGGATGTGCTGCACTATTGGAGTGTCAGTAATTGAGGGTGTGCTGCACTATTGGAGTGTCAGTAATTGAGTGTGTGCTGCCCTATTGGAGGGTCACTAATGGAGGGTGTGCCGCAATATTGGTGTGTCAGTAATTGAGGGTGTGCTGCTTTACTGGAGTGTCAGTAATTGAGGGTGTGCTGCACTATTGGAGGGGCAGTAATTGAGGGCCCGCTGCACTATTGTTGTGTCAGTAATTGAGGGTGTGCCGCACTATTGTTGTGTCAGTAATTGAGGGTGTGCTGCTTTACTGGAGTGTCAGTAATTGAGGGTGTGCTGCACTATTGGAGGGGCAGTAATTGAGGGCGCGCTGCACTATTGGAGAGTCAGTAATTGAGCGTGTGCTCCACTATTGGCGTGTCAGTAATTGAGGGTGTGCTGCACAATTGGAGTGTAAGTAATTGAGGTTGTGCTGCACTATTGGAGTGTCAGTATTTGAGGGTGTGCTGCACTATTGGAGTGTCAGTAATTGAGGTTGTGCTGCACTATTGGAGTGTCAGTATTTGAGGGTGTGCTGCACTATTGGATTGTCAGTAATTGAGGGTGTGCTGCACTATTGGAGGGTCACTAATGGAGGGTGTGCCGCAATATTGGTGTGTCAGTATTTGATGGTGTGCTGCTTTACTGGAGTGTCAGTAATTGAGGGTGTGCTTCACTTTTGGAGTGCCAGTAAATGAGGGTGTGCTGCACTATTGGAGTGTCAGTAATTGAGGGTGTGCTGCACTATTGGAGAGTCAGTAATTGAGTGTGTGCTGCACTATTGGAGTGTCAGTGATTGAGGTTGGGCTACAATGTTGGAGGGTCAGTAATTGAGGGTGTGCTGCACTATTGGAGTGTCAGTAATTGAGGGTGTGCTGCACTGTTGGAGTGTCAGAAATTGAGGGTGTGCTGAACAATTGGAGTGTCAGTAATGGAGGGTGTGCTGCACTATTGGAGTGTCAGTTATTGAGGCTGTGCTGCATTATTTTAGTGTCAGTAATTGTGGGTTTGCTGAATTATTGGAGTGTCAGTAATTGAGGGTGTGCTTCACTATTGGAGTGTCAGTAATTTAGTGTGTGCTGTACTATTGTATTGTCAGTAATTGAGTGTGTGCTGCACTATTGGAGGGTCAGTAATTGAGGGTGTGCTGCACTATTGGAGTGTCAGTAATTGACCGTGTGCTGCACTATTGGAGTGTCAGTAATTGAGGGTGTGCTGCACTATTGGAGTGTCAGTAATTGAGGTTGTGCTGCACTATTGGAGTGTCAGTAATTGAGGTGTGCTGCACTATTGGGGTGTCAGTAATTGAGGGTGTGCTGCACTATTTGAGTGTCAGTAATTGAGGTTGTGCTGCACTATTGGAGTGTCAGTAATTGAGGGTGTGCTGTACTATTGGAGTCTCAGTAATTGAGGGTGTGCTGCACAATTGGAGTGTCAGTAATTGAGGGTGTGCTGCATTATTGGAGTGTCAGTAATTGAGGGTGTGCTGCATTATTGGAGTGTCAGTAATTGAGGGTGTGCTGCACTATTGGAGTGTCAGTAATTGAGGGTGTGCTGCACTTTAGTTGTGTCAGTAATTGAGGGTGTGCTGTACTTTAGTTGTGTCAGTAATTGAGGGTGTGCTGCACTATTGAAGTGTCAGTAATTGAGGGTGTGCTGCCTTATTGGAGTGTCAGTAATTGAGGGTGTGCTGCACTTTAGTTGTGTCAGTAATTGAGGGTGTGCTGTACTATTGCAGGGTCAGTAATTGAGGATGTGCTGCACTATTGGAGTGTCAGTAATTGAGTGTGTGCCGCACTATTGTTGTGTCAGTAATTGAGGGTGTGCTGCCCTATTGGATTATCTGTAACTGAGTGTGTGCTGCACTACTGGAGTGTCAGTAATTGAGTGTGTTCTGCAGTTTTGTTGTGTCAGTAATTGAGGGTGTGCTGCACTATTGGAGGGTCACTAATGGAGGGTGTGCCGCAATATTGGTGTGTCAGTATTTGAGGGTGTGCTGCTTTACTGGAGTGTCAGTAATTGAGGTGTGCTGCTCTATTGGAGGGGCAGTTAATGAGGGTTTGCTGCACTATTGGTGTGTCAGTAATTGAGGTTGTGCTGCACTATTGGATTGTCAGCAATTGAGGGTGTGCTGCACTATTGGAGTGTCAGTAATTGAGGGTGTGCTACACTATTGGAGTGTCAGTAATTGAGGTTGTGCTGCACTATTGGATTGTCAGCAATTGAGGGTGTGCTGCACTATTGGAGTGTCAGTAATTGAGGGTGTGCTACACTATTGGAGTGTCAGTAATTGAGGGTGCGCTGCACTTTTGGAGAGTCAGTAATTGAGCGTGTGCTCCACTATTGGCGTGTCAGTAATTGAGGGTGTGCTGCACTATTGGAGTGTCAGTAATTGAGGGTGTGCTGCACTATTGGAGTGTCAGTAATTGAGGGTGTGCTGCACTATTGAAGGGTCAGTAATTGAGTGTGTGCTGCACTATTGGAGGGTCAGTAATTGAGGGTGTGCTGCACTATTGGAGTGTCAGTAATTCAGGGTGTGCTGCTCTATTGGAGTGTCAGTAATTGAGGGTGTGCTGCACTATTGGAGTGTCAGTAATTGAGTGTGTGCTGCACTATTGGAGTGTCAGTGATTGAGGTTGTGCTGCTCTATTGGAGTGTCAGTAATTCAGGGTGTGCTGCTCTATTGGAGTGTCAGTAATTGAGGGTGTGCTGCACTATTGGAGGGTCAGTAATTGAGGGTGTGCTTCACTATTGGAGTGCCAGTAAATGAGGGTGTGCTGCACTATTGGAGTGTCAGTAATTGAGGGTGTGCTGCACTATTGGAGAGTCAGTAATTGAGTGTGTGCTGCACTATTGGAGTGTCAGTAATTGAGGGTATGCTGCACTATTGGAGTGTCAGTAATTGAGGGTGTGCTGCACTATTGGAGTGTCAGTAATTGAGGGTGTGCTGCACTATTGGAGTGTCAGTAATTGAGGGTGTGCTGCACTATTGGAGTGTCAGTAATTGAGGGTGTGCTGCACTATTGGAGTGTCAGTAATTGAGGGTGTGCTGCACTATTGGAGTGTCAGTAATTGAGGGTGGGCTGCACTATTGGAGTGTCAGTAATTGAGGGTGTGCTGCACTATTGGAGTGTCAGTAATTGAGGGTGTGCTGCACTATTGGAGTGTCAGTAATTGAGGGTGTGCTGCACTATTGGAGTGTCAGTAATTGAGGGTGTGCTGCACTTTTGGAGGGTCAGTAATTGAGGGTGTGCTGCACTATTGGAGTGTCAGTAATTGAGGGTGTGCTGCACTATTGGAGGGTCAGTAATTGAGGTTGTGCTGCACTATTGGAGTGTCAGTAATTCAGGGTGTGCTGCACTATTGGAGTGTCAGTAATTGAGGGTTTGCTGCACTATTGGAGGGTCAGTAATTGAGGGTGTGCTGCACTATTGGAGTGTCAGTATTTGAGGTTGTGCTGCACTATTGGAGTGTCAGTAATTGAGGTTGGGCTGCACTATTGGAGTGTCAGTAATTGAGGGTGTGCTGCACTATTGGAGTGTCAGTAATTGAGGGTGTGCTGCACTATTGGAGTGTCAGTAATTGAGGGTGTGCTGCACTATTGGAGTGTCAGTAATTGAGGGTGTGCTGCACTATTGGAGTGTCAGTAATTGAGGGTGTGCTGCACTATTGGAGTGTCAGTAATTGAGGGTGTGCTGCAGTTTTGGAGTGTCAGTAATTGGGGGAGACTTGCACTATTGCACTATTTGCACTCCTCTCCATCGCCTCTCCCTCTTCCTCTCCTCTCCCCTCCTCTCCTCTCCTCTCCTCTCCACTCCCTCTCCTCTCCTCTCCTCTACCTCTCCTCTCATCACTCTGATCTCCCCTCCTCTCATCTCCTCTCCTCTCCCTCTCCTCTCCCTCTCCTCTCCCTCTCCTCTCCTCCCCCTCTCCCTGCATTCTCCTCTCCCTCTCCTCTCCCTCACCCACTCCTCTATCTCTCCTCTCCTCAACCTCTCCTTTCACTCTCCCTTTCCTCTCCCCCTCCTCTCACCACCTCTCCTCTCCTCTCCCGCTCCTCTCCCTCGCCTCTCCTCTCCCTTCCCAGCTCGCTCTCCCTCTCCTCTCCCTCTCCTCTCCCTCTCCTCTCACTCTCCCTCTCTCACTCTCCCTCCCTCTTCTTCTCCTCTCATATCCTTGACCTCTCCTCTCCCCTCTAGCTCTCCTCTCCTCGCCAACTCCTCTCCTCTCCCTCACCCTCTCCTCACCTCCCCCTCTCCCTCTCCCTCTCTCTCCTCTCCCTCCTCTCCTCTCAATCCCCCTCACTCACCCTCCATCTCCACTACCTCTCCTCTCCCTCTGCTCTCCTCTCCGCTCCTCTCATCTCTCTCTCAATCTCCTCTCCACTCCTCTCCCTCTCCCTCTCCTTCTCCATCTCCCTCTCCTCTCCTCTCCCTCTCCTCTCCCTCTCATTGTCCCCTCCTCTCCTCTCCTCCTCTCCTCATCCTCTCCTCACCCTCAACCCGTCCTCTCCCTCTCCTCTCCTCACCCTTCCCTCCTTTCTCCCTCTTCTTCTCCTCTCCTTTCCTCCCCTCTCCTCTACCTCTCCCACTCCCTCACCTCTCCCTCTCCTCACCTGTCTTCTCCTCTCCGCTCCTCTCCCTCTCCCCTCCTCTCCTCTCCCTATCCTCTCCATCTCCTCTCGCTCTCCTCTCCTCGCCTCTCCGTCTCCTCTCCTCTCGCTCTCCTCTCCCCTCCTCTCCCTCTCTTCTCCCTCTCCACAGCTCTCCTCCTCCCTCTCCCTCTCCCTCTCCCTCCCCCCTCCTCTCCTCTCCTCTCCTCTCCTCTCCTCTCCTCTCCTCTCATCTCATCTCATCTCATCTCCTGTCCCTTTCCCTCTCCCTCTCCCTCTCCTCTCCCGCTCCGTATCCTCTCCCTCTCCACTCCTACCCCTCTCCTCACAATCTCATCTCCCTCAACATCTCCTCTCCCTCTCCTCTCCCTTCACTCTCCTCTCCTCTCACAGTCTTTTCCCTCCCCGCTCCTCTCCCTCTCCCTCTCCTCTCCTCTCCTCTCCGCTCTTCTTCTCTCCTCTCTTCTAATTTTTCTCTCCCTCTCCCTCTCCTCTCCTCTCCTTTCCTCTCCCTCTCCCTCTCCTCTCCCTCGCCTCTCCTCTCCTCTCCTCTCTCTCCGCTCTTCTTCTCTCTTCTAATTTTTCTCTCCCTCTCCCTCTCCTCTCCCTCTCCTCTCCTCTCCCACTCCTCGCCCCCTCCAAAACCTCTTCTTTCCCCCTCCTCTCCGCTCCTCTCCCACTCCTCGCACTCGACCTCTCCTCTCCCCTCCTCTCCCCCTCCTCTCCTCTCCTTTCCCTATCTTTTCCTCTCCCTATCCTCTCCCTCTCCTCTCCCTCTCCTCTCCCTCTCCCTCTCCTCTCCCCTCCTCTCCTCTCCTCTCCCTCTCCCTCTCCTCTCCCTCTCTCTCTCCTCTCCCTCTCTCTCTCCTCTCCCTCTCTCTCTCCTCTCCTCTCCCTATCCTCTCCTCTCCTCTCCTCTCCTCTCCTCTCCTCTCCCTCTCCTCTCCTCTCCCTCGCCCCCCCCCTGTCTCCTCCACCTCTCCACTCCCTCTCCTCTCCTCTCCCTCTCCTCTTCTCTCCCTCTCCTCTCTTCTCCCCTCCTCTCCCTCTCCCACTCCTCCCCCTCTCCCTCTCCAGTCCTCTCCCTCTCCTCTCCTCTCCTCTCCCACCCCTCTCCCTCTCCTCTCCTCTCCTCCCACTCTCTTCTCCCTCTCCTCTCCTCTCCTCTCCTCCCACTCTCTTCTCCCTCTCCCTCTCCTCTCCTCTCCCTCTCCTCTCTTCTTCTCTCCTCTCATCTCATCTCCACTCCTCTCCTCTCCCTTTCCCTCTCCCTCTCTCTCTCCTCTCCCTTTCCTCTCCCTCTCCCTCTCCGCTCCCTCTCCTCTCCCTCTCCATATCATCTCCCTCTCCACACCTACTCCTCTCCTCACAATCTCCTCTCCCTCTCCTCTCCCTTCACTCTCCTCTCCCTCTGCTCTCCTCTCCTATCCCTCTCCTCTCCCTCCCCTCTCCTCTTCCTCTCCCTCTCCCTCTCCTCTCCCTCTCCTCTCCTCTCCCTCTCCTCTCCTCTCCCTCTCCCCTCCTCTCATCTCCGCCCCTCTCCCTCCTCTCCTCTCCTCTAATTTTTCTCTCCCTCTCTTTCTCCTCTC
>NW_027597919.1:0-60126 GCF_964194155.1 Cetorhinus maximus
GTTTCTCTTTCTCTTGCAGGACCCCGTCTCTCTCTCACACTCGACCCCGTCTCTCTCTCTCTCTCTCTCTCACTCGTCCCCGTCACTCTCTCTCTCGCTCGACCCCGTCTCTCACCCTCTCTCGCTCGACCCCGTCTCTCCCACTCTCTTGCTCGACCCCGTCTCTCTCTCTCTCTCGCTCGATGCCATCTCTCTCTCTCTCGCTCGACCCCCTCTCTCTCTCTCTCGCTCGACCCCGTCTCTCTCTCTCTCGACCCCGTCTCTCTCGTCTCTCTCTCTCGCTCGACCCCTTCTCTCTCTCTCTCTCACACTCGACCCCGTCTCTCTCTCTCTCACTCGACCCCGTCTCACTCTCTCTCACTCGACCCCTTCTCTCTCTGTCTCGCTCGACCCCATCTCTCTCTCTCTCTCACACTCGACCCCGTCTCTCTCTCTCACTCGACCCCGTCTCTCTCTCTCTCTCATTCGACCCCATCTCTCTCTCTCTCGCTCGACCCAATCTCTCTCTCTCTCTCGCTCGACCCCGTCTCTCTCTCGCTCGACCCCGTCTCTCTCTCGCTCGACCCCGTCTCTCTCTCTCTCTCTCACTCGACCCCGTCTCTCTCTCTCTCTCACTCGACCCCGTCTCTCTCTCTCTCGACCCCGTCTCTCTCACTCTCACTCGACCCCATCTCTCTCTCTCTCTCACTCGACCCCGTCTCTCTCTCTCTCTCTCACTCCACCCCATCTCTCTCTCTCTCGACCCCGTCTCTCTCTCTCTCGACCCCGTCACTCTCTCTTTCTCTCGACCCCGTCTCTCTCTCTCTCACTCGACCCCGTCTCTCTCTCTCTCTCTCTCTCTCTCACTAGACCCCATCTCTCTCTCTCTCGACCCCGTCACTCTCTCTTTCTCTCGACCCCATCTCTCTCTCTCTCTCACTCGACCCTGTCTCTCTCTCAATCGAACCCGTCTCTCTCACTCTCACTCGACCCCATCTCTCTCTCTCTCTCACTCGACCCTGTCTCTCTCTCTCTCTCTCACTCGACCCCGTCTCTCTCTCCCTCAATCCCGTCTCTCTCACTCTCACTCGACCCCATCTCTCTCTCTCTCGACCCCGTCTCTCTCTCTCTCACTCGACCCTGTCTCTCTCTCTCTCTCTCTCTCTCTCACTCGACCCCGTCTCTCTCTTTCTCTCTCGACCCCGTCTCTCTCTCTTTCGACCCCGTCTCTCTCTCTCTCGACCCCGTCACTCTCTCTTTCTCTCGACCCCGTCTCTCTCTCTCTCTCACTCGACCCTGTCTCTCTCTCAATCGAACCCGTCTCTCTTTCTCTCTCTCACTCGACCCCGTCTCTCTCTCTCTCTCTCTCGCTTGACCCCATCTCTGTTTCTCTCTCGCTCGACCCCGTCTCTCTCTCTCTCACTCAACTCCGTCTCTCTCTCTCTCTCGCTCGACCCCGTCTCTCTCTCTCTCGCTCGACCCCGTCTCTCTCACACTCTCACACTCGACCCCGTCTCTTTCTCTCTCGCTCGACCCCGTCTCTCTCGCTCGATCCCGTCTCTCTCGCTCGACCCCGTCTCTCTCGCTCGACCCCGTCTCTCTCTCTCTCGCTCGACCCAGTCTCTCTCTCTCTCTCGCTTGACCCTGTCTCTCTTTCTCTCTCGCTCGACCCCGTCTCTCTCTCTCTCTCTCGCTCAAACCCTTCTCTCTCTGTCTCTCTCGACCCCGTCTCTCTCTCTCTCTCTCGACCCCGTCTCTCTCTCTCTCTCGCTCGAACCCGTCTCTCTCTCTCTCGACCCCGTCTCCCTCTCGCCTCTCTCTCTCACTCAACCCCGTCTATCTCTCTCTCGCTCGACCCCGTCTCTCTCTCTCTCTCTTGCTCGACCCCGTCTCTCCCTCTCTCTCTCGCTCGACCCCATTTCTCTCTCTCTCTCGCTCAACCCTGTCTCTCTCTCTCTCGCTCGACCCCGTCTCTCCCTCTCTCTCTCGCTCGACCCCATCTCTCTCTCTCTCGCTCAACCCTGTCTCTCTCTCTCTCTCGCTCGACCCCGTCTCTCTCTCTCTCGACCCCGTCTCTCTCTCGCCTCTCTCTCTCACTCAACCCCGTCTATCTCTCTCTCGCTCGACCCCGTCTCTCTCTCTCTCTCTCGCTCGACCCCGTCTCTCTCTCTCTCGCTCGACCCCGTCTCTCTCTCTCTCTCTCTCCCTCGACCCCGTCTCTCTCTCTCTCGCTCGACCCCGTCTCTCTCTCTCTCTCTCTCTCACTCGACCCCGTCTCTCTCTCTCTCTCTCGCTCGATCCCGTCTCTCTCTCTCACACTCGACCCCGTCTCTCTCTTTCTCGCTCGACCCCGTCTCTCCCTCTCTCTCGCTCGACCCCGTCTCTCTCTCTCGCTCGACCCCGTCTCTCCCTCTCTCTCTCTCGACCCCGTCTCTCTCTCTCTCTCTCTCGCTCGACCCCGTCTCTCTCTCTCTCGCTCGACCAAGTCTCTCTCTCTCTCAAACTCTCGACCCCGTCTCTCTCGTTTTCTCTCTCACTCAACCCCGTCTATCTCTCTCTCGCTCGACCCCGTCTCTCTCTCTCTTGCTCGACCCCATCTCTCTCTCTTTCTCACACTCGACCCCGTCTCTCTCTCTCTCTGTCGCTCGACCCAGTCTCTCTCTCTCTCGCTTGACCCTGTCTCACGTTCTCTCTCGCTCGACCCCGTCTCTCTCTCTCTCTCTCTCTCGCTCGAACCCATCTCTCTCTGTCTCGCTCGACCCCGTCTCTCTCTTTCTCTCTCGCTCGACCCCGTCTCTCTCTCTCTCTCTCTCACTCGACCCCGTCTCTCTCTCTCTCTCGCTCGACCCCGTCTCTCTCTCTCTCTCTCTCTCACTGGACCCCGTCTTTCTCTCGCTCTCGATCGCTCGATCCCGTCTCTCTCTCTCTGTCGCTCGACCCCGTCTCTCTCTCTCTCTCTCTCTCTCTCTCTCACGACCCTGTCTCTCTCTCTCGCTCGACCCCATCTCTCTCTGTCTCGCTCGACCCGGTCTCTCTCTGTCTCGCTCAACTTCGGCTCTCTCTCGCTCTGTCTCGCTCGACCCCGTCTCTCTCTATCTCTCGCTCGACCCCGTCTCTCCATCTCTCTCTCTCGACCCCATCTCTCTCTCTCTCTCGACCCCGTCTCTCTCTCTCTCTCACTCGACCCGGTCTCTCTCTCTCTCGACCCCATCCCTCTCTCTCTCTCTCGCTCGACCCCGTCTCTCTCTCTCACTCGAACCTGTCTCTCTCTCTCTCACTCGACCCCTTCTCTCTCTCTCTCTCGACCTTTCCCTCTCTCTCTCTCTCGCCCGACCCCGTCTCTCTCTCTCACTCGACCCCGTCTCTCTCTCTCTCTCATTCGACCCCGTCTCTCTCTCTCTCACTCGACCCTGTCTCTCTCTCTCTCACTCGACCCCGTCTCTCTCTCTCTCTCGACCCGTCTCTCTCTCTCTCTCTCTCGCTCGACCCCGTCTCTCTATCTCTCGCTCGACCCCGTCTCTCTCTCTCTCGCTTGACCCCGTCTCTCTCTTTCTCTCTCTCGATCCCCTCTCTCTCTCTCTCTCTCTCGACCCCGTCTCTCTCTCACTCGACCCCAGCTATCTCTCACTCGCTCGACCGCGTCTCTCTCTCCCTCGACCCCGTCTCTCTCTCGCCTCTCTCTCTCACTCAACCCCGTCTATCTCTCACTCTCGCTCGAACCCATCTCTCTCTCTCTCTCTCACACTCGACCCCGTCTTTCTCTCTCTCGCTCGACCTCGTCTCTCTCTTTCTCTCTCTTCCCCGCCTCTCTCTCTCGCTCGACCCAGTCTCTCTTTCTCTTGCTGGACCCCGTCTCTCTCTCACAATCGACCCCATCTCTCTCTCTTTCTCACACTCGACCCCGTCTCTCTCTCTCTCTCTCGCTCGACCCAGTCTCTCTCTCTCTCGCATGACCCTGTCTCACGTTCTCTCTCGCTCAACCCCGTCTCTCTCTCTCTCTCTCTCTCGCTCGAACCCATCTCTCTCTGTCTCGCTCGACCCCGTCTCTCTCTTTCTCTCTCGCTCGACCCCGTCTCTCTCTCTCTCTCGCTCGACCCCGTCTCTCTCTCTCTCTCTCTCTCACTCGACCCCGTCTTTCTCTCGCTCTCGATCGCTCGATCCCGTCTCTCTCTCTCTGTCGCTCGACCCCGTCTCTCTCTCTCTCTCTCTCACTCTCTCACGACCCTGTCTCTCTCTCTCGCTCGACCCCATCTCTCTCTGTCTCGTTCGACCCGGTCTCTCTCTGTCTCGCTCAACTTCGGCTCTCTCTCGCTCTGTCTCGCTCGACCCCGTCTCTCTCTCTCTCTCTCTCGACCCCGTCTCTCTCTCTCTCGACCCCGTCTCTCTATCTCTCGATCGACCCCGTCTCCCTCTCTCACTTGACCCCGTCTCTCTCTCTCTCTCTCAACCCCGTCTCTCTCTTTCTCGCTCGACCCCATCTCTCCATCTCTCTCTCTCGACCCCGTCTCTCTCTCTCTCTCGACCCCGTCTCTCTCTCTCTCACTCGACCCCGTCTCTCTCTCTCTCGACCCCATCCCTCTCTCTCTCTCTCGCTCGACCCCGTCTCTCTCTCTCACTCGACCCCGTCTCTCTCTCTCTCTCATTCGACCCCGTCTCTCTCTCTCTCACTCGACCCTGTCTCTCTCTCTCTCACTTGACCCAGTCTCTCTCTCTCTCTCGACCCGTCTCTCTCTCTCTCTCTCGCTCGACCCCGTCTCTCTATCTCTCGCTCGACCCCGTCTCTCTCTCTCTCGCTTGACCCCGTCTCTCTCTCTCTCTCTCTCTCGGTCCCCTCTCTCTCTCTCTCTCTCTCGACCCCGTCTCTCTCTCACTCGACCCCAGCTATCTCTTACTCGCTCGACCGCGTCTCTCTCTCCCTCGACCCCGTCTCTCTCTCGCCTCTCTCTCTCACTCAACCCCGTCTATCTCTCACTCTCGCTCGAACCCATCTCTCTCTCTCTCTCTCACACTCGACCCCGTCTTTCTCTCTCTCGCTCGACCTCGTCTCTCTCTTTCTCTCTCGACCCCGCCTCTCTCTCTCTCGCTCGAGCCAGTCTCTCTTTCTCTTACTGGACCCCGTCTCTCTCTCACACTCAACCCCGTCTCTCTCTCTCTCTCTCTCACTCGTCCCCGTCACTCTCTCTCTCGCTCGACCCCGTCTCTCACCCTCTCTCGCTCGACCCCGTCTCTCCCACTCTCTTGCTCGACCCCGTCTCTCTCTCTCTCGCTCGATGCCGTCTCTCTCTCTCTCGCTCGACCCCGTCTCTCTCTCTCTCTCTCTCGCTCGACCCCGTCTCTCTCTCTCTCGCTCGACCCCGTCTCTCTCTCTCTCGACCCCGTCTCTCTCTCTCGCTCGACCCCTTCTCTCTCTCTCTCTCACACTCGACCCCGTCTCTCTCTCTCTCACTCGACCCCGTCTCACTCTCTCTCACTCGACCCCTTCTCTCTCTCTCTCGCTCGACCCCATCTCTCTCTCTCTCTCACACTCGACCCCGTCTCTCTCTCTCACTCGACCCCGTCTCTCTCTCTCTCTCATTCGACCCCGTCTCTCTCTCTATCGCTCGACCCCATCTCTCTCTCTCTCTCATTCGACCCCGTCTCACTCTCGCTCGACCCCGTCTCTCTCTCTCGCTCGACCCCGTCTCTCACTCTCTTGCTCGACCCCATCTCTCTCTCTTTCTCACACTCGACCCCGTCTCTCTCTCTCTCTTTCGCTCGACCCAGTCTCTCTCTCTCTCGCTTGACCCTGTCTCACGTTCTCTCTCGCTCGACCCCGTCTCTCTCTCTCTCTCTCTCTCGCTCGAACCCATCTCTCTCTGTCTCGCTCGACCCCGTCTCTCTCTTTCTCTCTCGCTCGACCCCGTCTCTCTCTCTCTCTCTCTCACTCGACCCCGTCTCTCTCTCTCTCTCGCTCGACCCCGTCTCTCTCTCTCTCTCTCTCACTTGACCCCGTCTTTCTCTCGCTCTCGATCGCTCGACCCCGTCTCTCTCTCTCTGTCGCTCGACCCCGTCTCTCTCTCTCTCTCTCTCTCTCTCTCTCACGACCCTGTCTCTCTCTCTCGCTCGACCCCATCTCTCTCTGTCTCGCTCGACCCGGTCTCTCTCTGTCTCGCTCAACTTCGGCTCACTCTCTCTCTGTCTCGCTCGACCCCGTCTCTCTCTCTCTCTCTCTCGACCCCGTCTCTCTCTCTCTCCCTCATTCGACCCCATCTCTCTCTCTCTCGACCCCGTCTCTCTATCTCTCGCTCGACCCCGTCTCTCCATCTCTCTCTCTCGACCCCATCTCTCTCTCTCTCTCGACCCCGTCTCTCTCTCTCTCTCACTCGACCCCGTCTCTCTCTCTCTCGACCCCATCCCTCTCTCTCTCTCTCGCTCGACCCCGTCTCTCTCTCTCACTTGAACCTGTCTCTCTCTCTCTCACTCGACCCCTTCTCTCTCTCTCTCTCGACCTTTCCCTCTCTCTCTCTCTCGCCCGACCCCGTCTCTCTCTCTCACTCGACCCCGTCTCTCTCTCTCTCTCATTCGACCCCGTCTCTCTCTCTCTCACTCGACCCTGTCTCTCTCTCTCTCACTCGACCCCGTCTCTCTCTCTCTCTCGACCCGTCTCTCTCTCTCTCTCTCGCTCGACCCCGTCTCTCTATCTCTCGCTCGACCCCGTCTCTCTCTCTCTCGCTTGACCCCGTCTCTCTCTCTCTCTCTCTCGATCCCCTCTCTCTCTCTCTCTCTCTCGACCCCGTCTCTCTCTCACTCGACCCCAGCTATCTCTCACTCGCTCGACCGCGTCTCTCTCTCCCTCGACCCCGTCTCTCTCTCGCCTCTCTCTCTCACTCAACCCCGTCTATCTCTCACTCTCGCTCGAACCCATCTCTCTCTCTCTCTCTCACACTCGACCCCGTCTTTCTCTCTCTCGCTCGACCTCGTCTCTCTCTTTCTCTCTCTTCCCCGCCTCTCTCTCTCTCGCTCGACCCAGTCTCTCTTTCTCTTGCTGGACCCCATCTCTCTCTGTCTCGCTCGACCCGGTCTCTCTCTGTCTCGCTCAACTTCGGCTCTCTCTCTCTCTGTCTCGCTCGACCCCGTCTCTCTCTCTCTCTCTCTCGACCCCGTCTCTCTCTCTCTCCCTCATTCGACCCCATCTCTCTCTCTCTCGACCCCGTCTCTCTATCTCTCGCTCGACCCCGTCTCTCCATCTCTCTCTCTCGACCCCATCTCTCTCTCTCTCTCGACCCCGTCTCTCTCTCTCTCTCACTCGACCCCGTCTCTCTCTCTCTCGACCTCATCCCTCTCTCTCTCTCTCGCTCGACCCCGTCTCTCTCTCTCACTCGAACCTGTCTCTCTCTCTCTCACTCGACCCCTTCTCTCTCTCTCTCTCGACCTTTCCCTCTCTCTCTCTCTCGCCCGACCCCGTCTCTCTCTCTCACTCGACCCCGTCTCTCTCTCTCTCTCATTCGACCCCGTCTCTCTCTCTCTCACTCGACCCTGTCTCTCTCTCTCTCGCTCGACCCCGTCTCTCTATCTCTCTCTCGACCCCGTCTCTCTCTCTCTCGCTTGACCCCGTCTCTCTCTCTCTCTCTCTCGATCCCCTCTCTCTCTCTCTCTCTCTCGACCCCGTCTCTCTCTCACTCGACCCCAGCTATCTCTCACTCGCTCGACCGCGTCTCTCTCTCCCTCGACCCCGTCTCTCTCTCGCCTCTCTCTCTCACTCAACCCCGTCTATCTCTCACTCTCGCTCGAACCCATCTCTCTCTCTCTCTCTCACACTCGACCCCGTCTTTCTCTCTCTCGCTCGACCTCGTCTCTCTCTTTCTCTCTCGACCCCGCCTCTCTCTCTCTCGCTCGACCCAGTCTCTCTTTCTCTTGCTGGACCCCGTCTCTCTCTCACAATCGACCCCATCTCTCTCTCTTTCTCACACTCGACCCCGTCTCTCTCTCTCTCTCTCGCTCGACCCAGTCTCTCTCTCTCTCGCTTGACCCTGTCTCACGTTCTCTCTCGCTCAACCCCGTCTCTCTCTCTCTCTCTCTCTCGCTCGAACCCATCTCTCTCTGTCTCGCTCGACCCCGTCTCTCTCTTTCTCTCTCGCTCGACCCCGTCTCTCTCTCTCTCTCTCTCACTCGACCCCGTCTCTCTCTCTCTCTCGCTCGACCCCGTCTCTCTCTCTCTCTCTCTCTCACTCGACCCCGTCTTTCTCTCGCTCTCGATCGCTCGATCCCGTCTCTCTCTCTCTGTCGCTCGACCCCGTCTCTCTCTCTCTCTCTCTCTCTCTCACGACCCTGTCTCTCTCTCTCGCTCGTCCCCATCTCTCTCTGTCTCGTTCGACCCGGTCTCTCTCTGTCTCGCTCAACTTCGGCTCTCTCTCGCTCTGTCTCGCTCGACCCCGTCTCTCTCTCTCTCTCTCTCGACCCCGTCTCTCTCTCTCTCAACCCCGTCTCTCTATCTCTCGATCGACCCCGTCTCCCTCTCTCACTTGACCCCGTCTCTCTCTCTCTCTCTCGACCCCGTCTCTCTCTCTCTCGCTCGACCCCATCTCTCCATCTCTCTCTCTCGACCCCGTCTCTCTCTCTCTCTCGACCCCGTCTCTCTCTCTCTCACTCGACCCCGTCTCTCTCTCTCTCGACCCCATCCCTCTCTCTCTCTCTCGCTCGACCCCGTCTCTCTCTCTCACTCGACCCTGTCTCTCTCTCTCTCACTCGACCCCGTCTCTCTCTCTCTCTCGACCCGTCCCTCTCTCTCTCTCTCGCTCGACCCCGTCTCTCTCTCTCACTCGACCCCGTCTCTCTCTCTCTCTCATTCGACCCCGTCTCTCTCTCTCTCACTCGACCCCGTCTCTCTCTCTCACTCGACCCCGTCTCTCTCTCTCTCTCATTCGACCCCGTCTCTCTCTCTCTCACTCGACCCTGTCTCTCTCTCTCTCACTTGACCCAGTCTCTCTCTCTCTCTCGACCCGTCTCTCTCTCTCTCTCTCGCTCGACCCCGTCTCTCTATCTCTCGCTCGACCCCGTCTCTCTCTCTCTCGCTTGACCCCGTCTCTCTCTCTCTCTCTCTCTCGGTCCTCTCTCTCTCTCTCTCTCTCTCGACCCCGTCTCTCTCTCACTCGACCCCAGCTATCTCTCACTCGCTCGACCGCGGCTCTCTCTCCCTCGACCCCGTCTATCTCTCACTCTCGCTCGAACCCATCTCTCTCTCTCTCTCTCACACTCGACCCCGTCTTTCTCTCTCTCGCTCGACCTCGTCTCTCTCTTTCTCTCTCGACCCCGCCTCTCTCTCTCTCGCTCGACCCAGTCTCTCTTTCTCTTACTGGACCCCGTCTCTCTCTCACACTCAACCCCGTCTCTCTCTCTCTCTCTCTCACTCGTCCCCGTCACTCTCTCTCTCGCTCGACCCCGTCTCTCACCCTCTCTCGCTCGACCCCGTCTCTCCCACTCTCTTGCTCGACCCCGTCTCTCTCTCTCTCTCGCTCGATGCCGTCTCTCTCTCTCTCGCTCGACCCCGTCTCTCTCTCTCTCTCTCGCTCGAACCCCTCTCTCTCTCTCTCGCTCGACCCCGTCTCTCTCTCTCTCGACCCCGTCTCTCTCTCTCGCTCGACCCCTTCTCTCTCTCTCTCTCACACTCGACCCCGTCTCTCTCTCTCTCACTCGACCCCGTCTCACTCTCTCTCACTCGACCCCGTCTCTCTCTCTCTCTCATTCGACCCCGTCTCTCTCTCTATCGCTCGACCCCATCTCTCTCTCTCTCTCATTCGACCCCGTCTCACTCTCGCTCGACCCCGTCTCTCTCTCTCGCTCGACCCCGTCTCTCTCTCTCTCTCTCACTCGACCCCGTCTCTCTCTGTCTCTCACTCGACCCCCTCTCCATCTCTCTCGACCCCGTCTCTCTCACTCTCACTCGACCCCATCTCTCTCTCTCTCTCACTCGACCCCGTCTCTCTCTCTCTCTCTCACTCCACCCCATCTCTTTCTCTCTCGACCCCGTCTCTCTCTCTCTCAACCCCGTCACTCTCTCTCTCTCTCTCGACCCCGTCTCTCTCTCTCTCTCTCGCTCGACCCCATCTCTCTCTCTCTCGACCCCGTCTCTCTCGCTCTCTCTCGACCCCGTCTTTCTCTCTCTCTCGACCCCGTCTCTCTCTCTCTCTCACTCGACCCCGTCTCTCTCTCGCTCGACCCCGTCTCTCTCTCTCACTCGACCCTGTCTCTCTCTCTCTCACTCGACCCCGTCTCTCTCTCTCTCTCGACCCGTCCCTCTCTCTCTCTCTCGCTCGACCCCGTCTCTCTCTCTCACTCGACCCCGTCTCTCTCTCTCTCTCTCATTCGACCCCGTCTCTCTCTCTCTCACTCGACCCTGTCTCTCTCTCTCTCGCTCGACACCGTCTCTCTCTCTCTCGCTTGACCCCGTCTCTCTCTCTCTCGCTTGACCCCGTCTCTCTCTCTATCACTCTCTCGATCCCCTCTCTCTCTCTCTCTCTCTCGACCCCGTCTCTCTCTCTCACTCGACCCTGTCTCTCTCTCTCTCACTCGACCCCGTCTCTCTCTCTCTCTCGACCCGTCCCTCTCTCTCTCTCTCGCTCGACCCCGTCTCTCTCTCTCACTCGACCCCGTCTCTCTCTCTCTCTCATTCGACCCCGTCTCTCTCTCTCTCACTCGACCCTGTCTCTCTCTCTCTCACTCGACCCCGTCTCTCTCTCTGTCTCGTCCCGTCTCTCTCTCTCTCTCTCGCTCGACCCCATCTCTCTATCTCTCGCTCGACCCCGTCTCTCTCTCTCTCGCTTGACCCCGTCTCTCTCTCTCTCTCTCTCTCGATCCCCTCTCTCTCTCTCTCTCTCGACCCCGTCTCTCTCTCACTCGACCCCAGCTATCTCCCACTCGCTCGACCGCGTCTCTCTCTCCCTCGACCCCGTCTCTCTCTCGCCTCTCTCTCTCACTCAACCCCGTCTATCTCTCACTCTCGCTCGAACCCATCTCTCTCTCTCTCTCTCACACTCGACCCCGTCTTTCTCTCTCTCGCTCGACCTCGTCTCTCTCTTTCTCTCTCGACCCCGCCTCTCTCTCTCTCGCTCGACCCAGTCTCTCTTTCTCTTGCAGGACCCCGTCTCTCTCTCACACTCGACCCCGTCTCTCTCTCTCTCTCTCTCACTCGTCCCCGTCACTCTCCCTCTCGCTCGACCCCGTCTCTCACCCTCTCTCGCTCGACCCCGTCTCTCCCACTCTCTTGCTCGACCCCGTCTCTCTCTCTCTCTCGCTCGATGCCGTCTCTCTCTCTCTCGCTCGACCCCGTCTCTCTCTCTCTCTCTCGCTCGACCCCGTCTCTCTCTCTCTCGCTCGACCCCGTCTCTCTCTCTCTCGACCCCGTCTCTCTCTCTCGCTCGACCCCTTCTCTCTCTCTCTCTCACACTCGACCCCGTCTCTCTCTCTCTCACTCGACCCCGTCTCACTCTCTCTCACTCGACCCCTTCTCTCTCTCTCTCGCTCGACCCCATCTCTCTCTCTCTCTCACACTCGACCCCGTCTCTCTCTCTCACTCGACCCCGTCTCTCTCTCTCTCTCATTCGACCCCGTCTCTCTCTCTCTCGCTCGACCCCATCTCTCTCTCTCTCTCGCTCGACCCCGTCTCTCTCTCGCTCGACCCCGTCTCTCTCTCTCGCTCGACCCCGTCTCTCTCTCTCGCTCGACCCCGTCTCTCTCTCTCTCTCTCACTCCACCCCATCTCTCTCTCTCTCGACCCCGTCTCTCTCTCTCTCGACCCCGTCACTCTCTCTTTCTCTCGACCCCGTCTCTCTCTCTCACTCGACCCTGTCTCTCTCTCAATCGATCCCGTCTCTCTCACTCTCACTCGACCCCATCTCTCTCTCTCTCTCTCTCGACCCCGTCTCTCTCACTCTCACTCGACCCCATCTCTCTCTCTCTCGACCCCGTCTCTCTCTCTCTCACTCGACCCCGTCTCTCTCTCTCTCTCTCTCTCTCTCACTCGACCCCGTCTCTCTCTTTCTCTCTCGACCCCGTCTCTCTCTCTCTCGACCCCGTCTCTCTCTCTCTCGACCCCGTCTCTCTCTCTCTCTCTCACTCGACCCTGTCTCTCTCTCAATCGAACCCGTCTCTCTTTCTCTCTCTCACTCGACCCCGTCTCTCTCTCTCTCTCTCTCTCTTGCTTGACCCCGTCTCTCTCTCTCTCTCGACCCGTCCCTCTCTCTCTCTCTCGCTCGACCCCGTCTCTCTCTCTCACTCGACCCCGTCTCTCTCTCTCTCTCATTCGACCCCCTCTCTCTCTCTCTCACTCGACCCCGTCTCTCTCTCTCACTCGACCCCGTCTCTCTCTCTCTCTCATTCGACCCCGTCTCTCTCTCTCTCACTCGACCCTGTCTCTCTCTCTCTCACTTGACCCAGTCTCTCTCTCTCTCTCTCGCTCGACCCCGTCTCTCTATCTCTCGCTCGACCCCGTCTCTCTCTCTCTCGCTTGACCCCGTCTCTCTCTCTCTCTCTCTCTCGGTCCCCTCTCTCTCTCTCTCTCTCTCGACCCCGTCTCTCTCTCACTCGACCCCAGCTATCTCTCACTCGCTCGACCGCGTCTCTCTCTCCCTCGACCCCGTCTCTCTCTCGCCTCTCTCTCTCACTCAACCCCGTCTATCTCTCACTCTCGCTCGAACCCATCTCTCTCTCTCTCTCTCACACTCGACCCCGTCTTTCTCTCTCTCGCTCGACCTCGTCTCTCTCTTTCTCTCTCGACCCCGCCTCTCTCTCTCTCGCTCGACCCAGTCTCTCTTTCTCTTACTGGACCCCGTCTCTCTCTCTCGCTCGACCCCGTCTCTCTCTCTCTCTCTCTCGCTCGACCCCCTCTCTCTCTCTCTCGCTCGACCCCGTCTCTCTCTCTCTCGACCCCGTCTCTCTCTCTCGCTCGACCCCTTCTGTCTCTCTCTCTCACACTCGACCCCGTCTCTCTCTCTCTCACTCGACCCCGTCTCACTCTCTCTCACTCGACCCCTTCTCTCTCTCTCTCGCTCGACCCCATCTCTCTCTCTCTCTCACACTCGACCCCGTCTCTCTCTCTCACTCGACCCCGTCTCTCTCTCTCTCTCATTCGACCCCGTCTCTCTCTCTATCGCTCGACCCCATCTCTCTCTCTCTCTCATTCGACCCCGTCTCACTCTCGCTCGACCCCGTCTCTCTCTCTCGCTCGACCCCGTCTCTCTCTCTCTCTCTCACTCGACCCCGTCTCTCTCTCTCTCTCACTCGACCCCGTCTCCATCTCTCTCGACCCCGTCTCTCTCACTCTCACTCGACCCCATCTCTCTCTCTCTCTCACTCGACCCCGTCTCTCTCTCTCTCTCTCACTCCACCCCATCTCTTTCTCTCTCGACCCCGTCTCTCTCTCTCTCGAGCCCGTCACTCTCTCTCTCTCTCTCGACCCCGTCTCTCTCTCTCTCTCTCGCTCGACCCCATCTCTCTCTCTCTCGACCCCGTCTCTCTCGCTCTCTCTCGACCCCGTCTTTCTCTCTCTCTCGACCCCGTCTCTCTCTCTCTCTCACTCGACCCCGTCTCTATCTCGCTCGACCCCGTCTCTCTCTCTCACTCGACCCTGTCTCTCTCTCTCTCACTCGACCCCGTCTCTCTCTCTCTCTCGACCCGTCCCTCTCTCTCTCTCTCGCTCGACCCCGTCTCTCTCTCTCACTCGACCCCGTCTCTCTCTCTCTCTCATTCGACCCCGTCTCTCTCTCTCTCACTCGACCCTGTCTCTCTCTCTCTCACTCGACCCCGTCTCTCTCTCTCTCTCGTCCCGTCTCTCTCTCTATCTCTCGCTCGACCCCGTCTCTCTCTCTCTCGCTCGACCCCGTCTCTCTCTCTCTCGCTTGACCCCGTCTCTCTCTCTATCACTCTCTCGATCCCCTCTCTCTCTCTCTCTCTCTCGACCCCGTCTCTCTCTCACTCGACCCCAGCTATCTCTCACTCGCTCGACCGCGTCTCTCTCTCCCTCGACCCCGTCTCTCTCTCGCCTCTCTCTCTCACTCAACCCCGTCTATCTCTCACTCTCGCTCGAACCCATCTCTCTCTCTCTCTCTCACACTCGACCCCGTCTTTCTCTCTCTCGCTCGACCTCGTCTCTCTCTTTCTCTCTCGACCCCGCCTCTCTCTCTCTCGCTCGACCCAGTCTCTCTTTCTCTTGCAGGACCCCGTCTCTCTCTCACACTCGACCCCGTCTCTCTCTCTCTCACTCGTCCCCGTCACTCTCTCTCTCGCTCGACCCCGTCTCTCACCCTCTCTCGCTCGACCCCGTCTCTCCCACTCTCTTGCTCGACCCCGTCTCTCTCTCTCTCTCGCTCGATGCCGTCTCTCTCTCTCTCGCTCGACCCCGTCTCTCTCTCTCTCTCTCGCTCGACCCCGTCTCTCTCTCTCTCGCTCGACCCCGTCTCTCTCTCTCTCGACCCCGTCTCTCTCTCTCGCTCGACCCCTTCTCTCTCTCTCTCTCACACTCGACCCCGTCTCTCTCTCTCTCACTCGACCCCGTCTCACTCTCTCTCACTCGACCCCTTCTCTCTCTCTCTCGCTCGACCCCATCTCTCTCTCTCTCTCACACTCGACCCCGTCTCTCTCTCTCACTCGACCCCGTCTCTCTCTCTCTCTCATTCGACCCCGTCTCTCTCTCTCTCGCTCGACCCCATCTCTCTCTCTCTCTCGCTCGACCCCGTCTCTCTCTCGCTCGACCCCGTCTCTCTCTCTCGCTCGACCCCGTCTCTCTCTCTCTCTCACTCGACCCCGTCTCTCTCTCTCTCTCACTCGACCCCGTCTCCATCTCTCTCGACCCCGTCTCTCTCACTCTCACTCGACCCCATCTCTCTCTCTCTCTCACTCGACCCCGTCTCTCTCTCTCTCTCTCACTCCACCCCATCTCTTTCTCTCTCGACCCCGTCTCTCTCTCTCTCGACCCCGTCACTCTCTCTCTCTCTCTCGACCCCGTCTCTCTCTCTCTCTCTCGCTCGACCCCATCTCTCTCTCTCTCGACCCCGTCTCTCTATCTCTCGATCGACCCCGTCTCCCTCTCTCACTTGACCCCGTCTCTCTCTCTCTCTCTCGACCCCGTCTCTCTCTCTCTCGCTCGACCCTGTCTCTCCATCTCTCTCTCTCGACCCCGTCTCTCTCTCTCTCTCACTCGACCCCGTCTCTCTCTCTCTCGACCCCATCCCTCTCTCTCTCTCTCGCTCGACCCCGTCTCACTCTCTCACTCGACCCTGTCTCTCTCTCTCTCACTCGACCCCGTCTCTCTCTCTCTCTCGACCCGTCCCTCTCTCTCTCTCTCGCTCGACCCCGTTTCTCTCTCTCACTCGACCCCGTCTCTCTCTCTCTCTCATTCGACCCCGTCTCTCTCTCTCTCACTCGACCCTGTCTCTCTCTCTCTCACTCGACCCCGTCTCTCTCTCTGTCTCGTCCCGTCTCTCTCTCTCTCTCTCGCTCGACCCCGTCTCTCTATCTCTCGCTCGACCCCGTCTCTCTCTCTCTCGCTTGACCCCGTCTCTCTCTCTCTCTCTCTCTCGATCCCCTCTCTCTCTCTCTCTCTCTCGACCCCGTCTCTCTCTCACTCGACCCCAGCTATCTCCCACTCGCTCGACCGCGTCTCTCTCTCCCTCGACCCCGTCTCTCTCTCGCCTCTCTCTCTCACTCAACCCCGTCTATCTCTCACTCTCGCTCGAACCCATCTCTCTCTCTCTCTCTCACACTCGACCCCGTCTTTCTCTCTCTCGCTCGACCTCGTCTCTCTCTTTCTCTCTCGACCCCGCCTCTCTCTCTCTCGCTCGACCCAGTCTCTCTTTCTCTTGCAGGACCCCGTCTCTCTCTCACACTCGACCCCGTCTCTCTCTCTCTCTCTCTCACTCGTCCCCATCACTCTCCCTCTCGCTCGACCCCGTCTCTCACCCTCTCTCGCTCGACCCCGTCTCTCCCACTCTCTTGCTCGACCCCGTCTCTCTCTCTCTCTCGCTCGATGCCGTCTCTCTCTCTCTCGCTCGACCCCGTCTCTCTCTCTCTCTCTCGCTCGACCCCGTCTCTCTCTCTCTCGCTCGACCCCGTCTCTCTCTCTCTCGACCCCGTCTCTCTCGTCTCTCTCTCTCGCTCGACCCCTTCTCTCTCTCTCTCTCACACTCGACCCCGTCTCTCTCTCTCTCACTCGACCCCGTCTCACTCTCTCTCACTCGACCCCTTCTCTCTCTCTCTCGCTCGACCCCATCTCTCTCTCTCTCTCACACTCGACCCCGTCTCTCTCTCTCACTCGACCCCGTCTCTCTCTCTCTCTCATTCGACCCCGTCTCTCTCTCTCTCGCTCGACCCCATCTCTCTCTCTCTCTCGCTCGACCCCGTCTCTCTCTCGCTCGACCCCGTCTCTCTCTCTCGCTCGACCCCGTCTCTCTCTCTCTCTCTCACCCGACCCCGTCTCTCTCTCTCTCTCTCACTCGACCCCGTCTCCATCTCTCTCGACCCCGTCTCTCTCACTCTCACTTGACCCCATCTCTCTCTCTCTCTCACTCGACCCCGTCTCTCTCTCTCTCTCTCACTCCACCCCATCTCTCTCTCTCTCGACCCCGTCTCTCTCTCTCTCGACCCCGTCACTCTCTCTTTCTCTCGACCCCGTCTCTCTCTCTCACTCGACCCTGTCTCTCTCTCAATCGATCCCGTCTCTCTCACTCTCACTCGACCCCATCTCTCTCTCTCTCTCTCGCGACCCCGTCTCTCTCACTCTCACTCGACCCCTATCTCTCTCTCTCTCGACTCCGTCTCTCTCTCTCTCACTCGACCCCGTCTCTCTCTCTCTCTCTCTCTCACTCGACCCCGTCTCTCTCTTTCTCTCTCGACCCCGTCTCTCTCTCTCTCGACCCCGTCTCTCTCTCTCTCGACCCCGTCACTCTCTCTTTCTCTCGACCCCGTCTCTCTCTCTCTCTCACTCGACCCTGTCTCTCTCTCAATCGAACCCGTCTCTCTTTCTCTCTCTCACTCGACCCCGTCTCTCTCTCTCTCTCTCTCTCTCGCTTGACCCCGTCTCTCCCTCTCTCTCGCTCGACCCCGTCTCTCTCTCTCTCTCTCTCTCTCGCTTGACCCCGTCTCTGTTTCTCTCTCGCTCGACCCCGTCTCTCTCTCTCTCACTCAACTCCGTCTCTCTCTCTCTCTCGCTGGACCCCGTCTCTCTCTCTCTCTCTACCCCATCTCTCTCTCTCGACCCCGTCTCTCTCTCTCTCTCTCACTCGACCCCGTCTCTCTCTCTCGCTCGCTCAAGCCTGTCTCTCTCTCTCTCTCGCTCGACCCCATTTCTCACTCTCTCTAGCTCGACCCCGTCTCTCTCTCTCTCTCTCTCGCTCGACCCCGTCTCTCGCTCTATCTCGCTTGACCCCATCTCTCTCTCGTCTCGCTCGACCCAGTCTCTCTCTGTCTGGCTCGACCCCGTCTCTCTCTCCCTCTCTCGCTCGACCCCGTCATTCTCTCTCTCTCTCTCACTCGACCCTGTCTCTCTTTCTCGCTCGCTCGACCCCGTCTCTCTCTCTCGCTCGACCCCGTCTCTCTCTCTCGCTCGACCCCGTCTCTCTCTCTCTCTCACTCATTCGACCCCGTCTCTCTCTCTCTCGACCCCCTCACTCTCTCTCTCTCTCTCACTCGACCCCGTCTCTCTCTCTCTCTCGACCCCGTCTCTCTCTCTCTCTCACTCGACCCCGTCTCTCTCTCGTTCGACCCCGTCTCTCTCTCTCTCTCTCACTGTACCCCGTCTCTCTCTCTCTTGCTCGACCCCGTCTCTCTCTCTCTCTCTCTCGACCCCGTCTCTCTCTCTCTCTCTCGACCCCATCTCTCTCTTTCTCACTCGACCTCGTCTCTCTCTCTCTCGACCCCGTCTGTCTCTCTCTCGACCCCGTCTCTCTCTCTATCACTCGACCCGTCTCGCTCTCTCTCTCGCTCGACCCCGTCTCTCTCTCTCGACCCCGTCTCTCTCTCTCTCTCTCTCTCTCGTTCCCGTCTCTCTCTCTCGCTCGACCCCGTCTCTCTCTCTCACTTCAACCCGTCTCTCTCTCTCTCGCTCGACCCCGTCTCTCTCTCTCGCTCGACCCCGTCTCTCTCTCTCTCGCTCGACCCCGTCTCTCTCTCTCTCGCTCGCTCGACCCCGTCTCTGTCTCTATATCGCTCGACCCCGTCTCTCTCTCTCGCTCGACCCCGTCTCTCTCTCTCTCTCGCTCGACCCCGTCTCTCTCTCTCTATCTCGCTCGACCCCGTCTCTCTCTCTCGCTCGACCCCGTCTCTCTCCCTCGTTCTCAGTCGACCCTGTCTCTCTCTCGCTCTCGCTCGACCCCGTCTCTCTCTCTCTCTCTCGCTCGACCCCATCTCTCTCCCTCTCTCTCGCTTGACTCATCTCGCTCTCTCTCTCGCTCAAACTCGTCTCTCTCTCTCTCGACCCCGTCTCTCTCTCTGTCTCGACCAATTCCCTCTCTCGCTTGACCCCGTCTCTCTCTCTCTTGCTCGATACTGTCTCTCTCTCTCGCTCGACAACGTCTCTCTCTCGCTCAACCCCATCTATCTCTCTCTCTCGCTCGCTCGACCCCGTCTCTCTCTCACTCTCCCTCGCTCGACCCCGTCTCTCTCTCTCGCTCAACCCCGTCTCTCTTTCTCCCTCTCGCTTGACCCTGTCTCTCTCTAACTCGCTCGACCTCGTCGCTCTCTCTCTCTCGCTCGACCCCGTCTCTCTCTCTCGCTCGACACCGTCTCTCCCTCGCTCGACACCGTCTCTCTCTCTCTCTCCCGCTGGACCCCGTCTATCTCTCTCTCTCGCTCAACCTCCTTCTCTCTCTCTCTCTCGCTCGATCCCGTCTCTCTCTCTCTCGCTTGACCCTGTCTCTCTCTCTTTCTCTCGCTCGAAACCGTCTCTCTCTCTCTCTCTCGCTCGACCCCGTCTCTCTCTCTCTTGAACCCATCTCTCTCTCGAACCCATCTCTTTCTCTCGCTCTCGCTCGACCCCGTCTCTCTCTCTGTCGCTTGACCCGTCTCTCTCTCTCTCGCTCGAAACCGTCTCTCTCCCTCTCTCGCTCGACCCCGTCTCTCTCTCTCTCTCTCGCTCAACCTCCTTCTCTCTCTCTCGCTCGACCCCATCTCTCTCTCTCTCTCGCTCGAACCCATCCCTCTCTCTCGCTTGACCCCGTCTCTCTCTCTCTCTCGACCCCGTCTCTCTCTATCGCTCTCGCTCAACCCCGTCTCTCTCTCTCTCTCTCTCGCTTGACCCCATCTCTCTCTTTCTCTCTCGCTCGACCCCGCCTCTCTATCTCGCTCTTGCTCCAACCCATCTCTCTCTCTCTCTCGCTCGACCCCGTCTCTCTCTCTCTCTCACTCGACCCCGTCTCTCTCTCTCTCTCTCGCTCGACCCCGTCTCTCTCTCTCTCTCTCTCGACCCCGTCTCTCTCTCTCGCTCCACACTGTCTCTCTCTCTCCCTCATCCCCTTCTATCTCTCGCTCGACCCCGTCTCTCTCTCTCTCTCTCTCGCTTGCTCGACCCCGTCTCTCTCACTCTCTCGCTCGACCCCGTCTCTCTCTTTCTATCTCGCTCGACCCCGTCTCTCTCTCTCTCGCTCTCGCTCGACCCCGTCTCTCTCTCTCGCTCGACCCCGTCTCTCTCTCTCGCTCGACCCCGTCTCTCTCTCTCGCTCGACCCCGTCTCTCTCTCTCGCTCGACCCCGTCTCTCTCTCTCTCTCTCTCGCTCGACCCCGTCTCTCTCACTCTCTCGCTCGACCCCGTCTCTCTCTTTCTATCTCGCTCGACCCCGTCTCTCTCTCTCGCTCGACCCCGTCTCTCTCTCTCGCTCGACCCCGTCTCTCTCTCTCTCTCGCTCGACCCCGTCTCTCTCACTCTCTCGCTCGACCCCGTCTCTCTCTTTCTATCTCGCTCGACCCCGTCTCTCTCTCTCGCTCGACCCCGTCTCTCTCTCTCGCTCGACCCCGTCTCTCTCTCTCTCTCGCTCGACCCCGTCTCTCTCTTTCTATCTTGCTCGACCCCGTCTCTCTCTCTCGCTCAACCCCGTCTCTCTCTCTCGTTCTCAGTCGACCCTGTCTCTCTCTTTCTCTTGCTCGACCCCGTCTCTCTCTCTCTCGATCCCATCTCTCTCTCGAGCCCATCTCTCTCTCTCTCTCTCGCTCGACCCCGTCTCTCCCTCTCTCTCGCTCGACCCCGTCTCTCCCTCTCTCTCGCTCAACCCCGTCTCTCTCTCTCTCTCGCTCGACCCCGTCTCACTCTCTCTCTCGACCCCGTCTCTCTCTCTCACTCTCTCGCTCGACCCCGTCTCTCTCTCTCTCGCTCAACCAAGTCTCTCTCTCTCTCAAACTCTCGACCCCGTCTCTCTCGTTCTCTCTCTCACTAACCCCGTCTATCTCTCTCTCGCTCGACCCCGTCTCTCTCTCTCTTGCTCGACCCCATCTCTCTCTCTTTCTCACACTCGACCCCGTCTCTCTCTCTCTCTCTCGCTCGACCCAGTCTCTCTCTCTCTCGCTTGACCCTGTCTCACGTTCTCTCTCGCTCAACCCCGTCTCTCTCTCTCTCTCTCTCTCGCTCGAACCCATCTCTCTCTGTCTCGCTCGACCCCGTCTCTCTCTTTCTCTCTCACTCGACCCCGTCTCTCTCTCTCTCTCGCTCGACCCCGTCTCTCTCTCTCTCTCTCTCACTCGACCCCGTCTTTCTCTCGCTCTCGATCGCTCGACCCCGTCTCTCTCTCTCTCTCTCTCACGACCCTGTCTCTCTCTCTCGCTCGACACCATCTCTCTCTGTCTCGCTCGACCCGGTCTCTCTCTCTCTCGCTCAACCTCGTCTCTCTCTCTCTCGACCCCGTCTCTCTCTCTGTCTCGACCAATTCCCTCTCTCGCTTGACCCTGTCTCTCTCTCTCTTGCTCGATACTGTCTCTCTCTCTCGCTCGACAACGTCTCTCTCTCGCTCAACCCCATCTATCTCTCTCTCTTCGCTCGCTCGACCCCGTCTCTCTCTCACTCTCCCTCGCTCGACCCCGTCTCTCTCTCTCGCTCAACCCCGTCTCTCTTTCTCCTCTCGCTTGACCCTGTCTCTCTCTAACTCGCTCGACCTCGTCGCTCTCTCTCTCTCGCTCGACCCCGTCTCTCTCTCTCGCTCGACACCGTCTCTCCCTCGCTCGACACCGTCTCTCTCTCTCTCTCCCGCTGGACCCCGTCTATCTCTCTCTCTCGCTCAACCTCCTTCTCTCTCTCTCTCTCGCTCGATCCCGTCTCTCTCTCTCTCGCTTGACCCTGTCTCTCTCTCTTTCTCTCGCTCGAAACCGTCTCTCTCTCTCTCTCTCGCTCGACCCCGTCTCTCTCTCTCTTGAACCCATCTCTCTCTCGAACCCATCTCTTTCTCTCGCTCTCGCTCGACCCCGTCTCTCTCTCTGTCGCTTGACCCGTCTCTCTCTCTCTCGCTCGAAACCGTCTCTCTCCCTCTCTCGCTCGACCCCGTCTCTCTCTCTCTCTCGCTCAACCTCCTTCTCTCTCTCTCGCTCGACCCCATCTCTCTCTCTCTCTCGCTCGAACCCATCCCTCTCTCTCGCTTGACCCCGTCTCTCTCTCTCTCTCGACCCCGTCTCTCTCTATCGCTCTCGCTCAACCCCGTCTCTCTCTCTCTCTCTCTCGCTTGACCCCATCTCTCTCTTTCTCTCTCGCTCGACCCCGCCTCTCTATCTCGCTCTTGCTCCAACCCGTCTCTCTCTCTCTCTCGCTCGACCCGTCTCTCTCTCTCTCTCACTCGACCCCGTCTCTCTCTCTCTCTCTCGCTCGACCCCGTCTCTCTCTCTCTCTCTCTCGACCCCGTCTCTCTCTCTCGCTCCACACTGTCTCTCTCTCTCCCTCATCCCCTTCTATCTCTCGCTCGACCCCGTCTCTCTCTCTCTCTCTCGCTTGCTCGACCCCGTCTCTCTCACTCTCTCGCTCGACCCCGTCTCTCTCTTTCTATCTCGCTCGACCCCGTCTCTCTCTCTCTCGCTCTCGCTCGACCCCGTCTCTCTCTCTCGCTCGACCCCGTCTCTCTCTCTCGCTCGACCCCGTCTCTCTCTCTCGCTCGACCCCGTCTCTCTCTCTCGCTCGACCCCGTCTCTCTCTCTCTCTCTCTCGCTCGACCCCGTCTCTCTCACTCTCTCGCTCGACCCCGTCTCTCTCTTTCTATCTCGCTCGACCCCGTCTCTCTCTCTCGCTCGACCCCGTCTCTCTCTCTCGCTCGACCCCGTCTCTCTCTCTCTCTCGCTCGACCCCGTCTCTCTCACTCTCTCGCTCGACCCCGTCTCTCTCTTTCTATCTCGCTCGACCCCGTCTCTCTCTCTCGCTCGACCCCGTCTCTCTCTCTCGCTCGACCCCGTCTCTCTCTCTCTCTCGCTCGACCCCGTCTCTCTCTTTCTATCTTGCTCGACCCCGTCTCTCTCTCTCGCTCAACCCCGTCTCTCTCTCTCGTTCTCAGTCGACCCTGTCTCTCTCTTTCTCTTGCTCGACCCCCGTCTCTCTCTCTCTCGATCCATCTCTCTCTCGAGCCCATCTCTCTCTCTCTCTCTCGCTCGACCCCGTCTCTCCCTCTCTCTCGCTCGACCCCGTCTCTCCCTCTCTCTCGCTCAACCCCGTCTCTCTCTCTCTCTCGCTCGACCCCGTCTCACTCTCTCTCTCGACCCCGTCTCTCTCTCTCACTCTCTCGCTCGACCCCGTCTCTCTCTCTCTCGCTCGACCAAGTCTCTCTCTCTCTCAAACTCTCGACCCCGTCTCTCTCGTTCTCTCTCTCACTAACCCCGTCTATCTCTCTCTCGCTCGACCCCGTCTCTCTCTCTCTTGCTCGACCCCATCTCTCTCTCTTTCTCACACTCGACCCCGTCTCTCTCTCTCTCTCTCGCTCGACCCAGGTCTCTCTCTCTCTCGCTTGACCCTGTCTCACGTTCTCTCTCGCTCAACCCCGTCTCTCTCTCTCTCTCTCTCTCGCTCGAACCCATCTCTCTCTGTCTCGCTCGACCCCGTCTCTCTCTTTCTCTCTCACTCGACCCCGTCTCTCTCTCTCTCTCGCTCGACCCCGTCTCTCTCTCTCTCTCTCTCCCTCGACCCCGTCTTTCTCTCGCTCTCGATCGCTCGACCCCGTCTCTCTCTCTCTGTCGCTCGACCCCGTCTCTCTCTCTCTCTCTCTCACGACCCTGTCTCTCTCTCTCGCTCGACACCATCTCTCTCTGTCTCGCTCGACCCGGTCTCTCTCTGTCTCGGTCAACTTCGGCTCTCTCTCTCTCTGTCTCGCTCGACCCCGTCTCTCTCTCTCTCTCTCTCGACCCCGTCTCTCTCTCTCTCCCTCATTCGACCCCAACTCTCTCTCTCTCGACCCCGTCTCTCTCTCCTCTCGCTCGACCCCGTCTCTCCATCTCTCTCTCTCGACCCCGTCTCTCTCTCTCTCTCGACCCCGTCTCTCTCTCTCTCTCACTCGACCCCGTCTCTCTCTCTCTCGACCCCATCCCTCTCTCTCTCTCTCGCTCGACCCCGTCTCTCTCTCTCACTCGACCCCGTCTCTCTCTCTCTCTCATTCGACCCCGTCTCTCTCTCTCTCACTCGACCCTGTCTCTCTCTCTCTCACTCGACCCCGTCTCTCTCTCTCTCTCGACCCGTCCCTCTCTCTCTCTCTCGCTCGACCCCGTCTCTCTCTCTCACTCGACCCCGTCTCTCTCTCTCTCTCATTCGACCCCGTCTCTCTCTCTCTCACTCGACCCTGTCTCTCTCTCTCTCACTCGACCCCGTCTCTCTCTCTCTCTCTCTCGACCCCGTCTCTCTCTCTCTCCCTCATTCGACCCCATCTCTCTCTCTCTCGACCCCGTCTCTCTATCTCTCGATCGACCCCGTCTCCCTCTCTCACTTGACCCCGTCTCTCTCTCTCTCTCTCGACCCCGTCTCTCTCTCTCTCGCTCGACCCCGTCTCTCCATCTCTCTCTCTCGACCCCGTCTCTCTCTCTCTCTCGACCCCGTCTCTCTCTCTCTCTCACTCGACCCCATCTCTCTCTCTCTCGACCCCATCCCTCTCTCTCTCTCTCGCTCGACCCCGTCTCTCTCTCTCACTCGACCCCGTCTCTCTCTCTCTCTCATTCGACCCTGTCTCTCTCTCTCTCACTCGACCCTGTCTCTCTCTCTCTCACTCGACCCCGTCTCTCTCTCTCTCTCGACCCGTCCCTCTCTCTCTCTCTCGCTCGACCCCGTCTCTCTCTCTCACTCGACCCCGTCTCTCACTCTCTCTCATTCGACCCCGTCTCTCTCTCTCTCACTCGACCCTGTCTCTCTCTCTCTCACTCGACCCCGTCTCTCTCTCTCTCTCGACCCGTCTCTCTCTCTCTCTCCTCGCTCGACCCCGTCTCTCTATCTCTCGCTCGACCCCGTCTCTCTCTCTCTCGCTTGACCCCGTCTCTCTCTCTCTCTCTCTCTCGATCCCCTCTCTCTCTCTCTCTCTCTCGACCCCGTCTCTCTCTCACTCGACCCCAGCTATCTCCCACTCGCTCGACCGCGTCTCTCTCTCCCTCGACCCCGTCTCTCTCTCGCCTCTCTCTCTCACTCAACCCCGTCTATCTCTCACTCTCGCTCGAACCCATCTCTCTCTCTCTCTCTCACACTCGACCCCGTCTTTCTCTCTCTCGCTCGACCTCGTCTCTCTCTTTCTCTCTCGACCCCGCCTCTCTCTCTCTCGCTCGACCCAGTCTCTCTTTCTCTTGCAGGACCCCGTCTCTCTCTCACACTCGACCCCGTCTCTCTCTCTCTCTCTCTCACTCGTCCCCGTCACTCTCTCTCTCGCTCGACCCCGTCTCTCACCCTCTCTCGCTCGACCCCGTCTCTCCCACTCTCTTGCTCGACCCCGTCTCTCTCTCTCTCGCTCGATGCCGTCTCTCTCTCTCTCGCTCGACCCGTCTCTCTCTCTCTCTCTCGCTCGACCCCGTCTCTCTCTCTCTCGCTCGACCCCGTCTCTCTCTCTCTCGACCCCGTCTCTCTCTCTCGCTCGACCCCTTCTCTCTCTCTCTCTCACACTCGACCCCGTCTCTCTCTCTCTCACTCGACCCCGTCTCACTCTCTCTCACTCAACCCCTTCTCTCTCTCTCTCGCTCGACCCCATCTCTCTCTCTCTCTCACACTCGACCCCGTCTCTCTCTCTCACTCGACCCCGTCTCTCTCTCTCTCTCATTCGACCCCGTCTCTCTCTCTCTCGCTCGACCCCATCTCTCTCTCTCTCTCGCTCGACCCCGTCTCTCTCTCGCTCGACCCCGTCTCTCTCTCTCGCTCGACCCCGTCTCTCTCTCTCTCTCTCACTCGACCCCGTCTCTCTCTCTCTCTCACTCGACCCCGTCTCCATCTCTCTCGACCCCGTCTCTCTCACTCTCACTCGACCCCATCTCTTCTCTCTCTCACTCGACCCCGTCTCTCTCTCTCTCTCTCACTCCACCCCATCTCTTTCTCTCTCGACCCCGTCTCTCTCTCTCTCGACCCCGTCACTCTCTCTCTCTCTCTCGACCCCGTCTCTCTCTCTCTCTCTCGCTCGACCCCATCTCTCTCTCTCTCGACCCAGTCTCTCTATCTCTCGATCGACCCCGTCTCCCTCTCTCACTTGACCCCGTCTCTCTCTCTCTCTCTCGACCCCGTCTCTCTCTCTCTCGCTCGACCCCGTCTCTCCATCTCTCTCTCTCGACCCCGTCTCTCTCTCTCTCTCGACCCCGTCTCTCTCTCTCTCTCACTCGACCCCGTCTCTCTCTCTCTCGACCCCATCCCTCTCTCTCTCTCTCGCTCGACCCCGTCTCACTCTCTCACTTTACCCTGTCTCTCTCTCTCTCACTCGACCCCGTCTCTCTCTCTCTCTCGACCCGTCCCTCTCTCTCTCTCTCACTCGACCCCGTTTCTCTCTCTCACTCGACCCCGTCTCTCTCTCTCTCTCATTCGACCCCGTCTCTCTCTCTCTCACTCGACCCTGTCTCTCTCTCTCTCACTCGACCCCGTCTCTCTCTCTGTCTCGTCCCGTCTCTCTCTCTCTCTCTCGCTCGACCCCGTCTCTCTATCTCTCGCTCGACCCCGTCTCTCTCTCTCTCGCTTGACCCCGTCTCTCTCTCTCTCTCTCTCTCGATGCCCTCTCTCTCTCTCTCTCTCTCTCGACCCCGTCTCTCTCTCTCTCTCTCGCTCGACCCCGTCTCTCTCTCTCTCGCTCGACCCCGTCTCTCTCTCTCTCGACCCCGTCTCTCTCTCTCGCTCGACCCCTTCTCTCTCTCTCTCTCACACTCGACCCCGTCTCTCTCTCTCTCACTCGACCCCGTCTCACTCTCTCTCACTCGACCCCTTCTCTCTCTCTCTCGCTCGACCCCATCTCTCTCTCTCTCTCACACTCGACCCCGTCTCTCTCTCTCACTCGACCCCGTCTCTCTCTCTCTCTCATTCGACCCCGTCTCTCTCTCTCTCGCTCGACCCCATCTCTCTCTCTCTCTCGCTCGACCCCGTCTCTCTCTCGCTCGACCCCGTCTCTCTCTCTCGCTCGACCCCGTCTCTCTCTCTCTCTCTCACTCGACCCCGTCTCTCTCTCTCTCTCACTCGACCCCGTCTCCATCTCTCTCGACCCCGTCTCTCTCACTCTCACTCGACCCCATCTCTCTCTCTCTCTCACTCGACCCTGTCTCTCTCTCTCTCTCTCACTCCACCCCATCTCTTTCTCTCTCGACCCCGTCTCTCTCTCTCTCGACCCCGTCACTCTCTCTCTCTCTCTCGACCCCGTCTCTCTCTCTCTCTCTCGCTCGCCCCCATCTCTCTCTCTCTCGACCCCGTCTCTCTATCTCTCGATCGACCCCGTCTCCCTCTCTCACTTGACCCCGTCTCTCTCTCTCTCTCTCGACCCCGTCTCTCTCTCTCTCGCTCGACCCCGTCTCTCCATCTCTCTCTCTCGACCCCGTCTCTCTCTCTCTCTCACTCGACCCCGTCTCTCTCTCGTTCGACCCCGTCTCTCTCTCTCTCTCTCACTGGACCCCGTCTCTCTCTCTCTTGCTCGACCCCGTCTCTCTCTCTCTCTCTCTCGACCCCGTCTCTCTCTCTCTCTCTCGACCCCATCTCTCTCTTTCTCACTCGACCTCGTCTCTCTCTCTCTCGACCCCGTCTCTCTCTCTCTCGACCCCGTCTCTCTCTCTATCACTCGACCCGTCTCGCTCTCTCTCTCGCTCGACCCCGTCTCTCTCTCTCGACCCCGTCTCTCTCTCTCTCTCTCTCGATCCCGTCTCTCTCTCTCGCTCGACCCCGTCTCTCTCTCTCACTTCAACCCGTCTCTCTCTCTCTCGCTCGACCCCGTCTCTCTCTCTCGCTCGACCCCGTCTCTCTCTCTCTCGCTCGACCCCGTCTCTCTCTCTCTCGCTCGCTCGACCCCGTCTCTGTCTCTATATCGCTCGACCCCGTCTATCTCTCTCGCTCGACCCCGTCTCTCTCTCTCTCTCGCTCGACCCCGTCTCTCTCTCTCTATCTCGCTCGACCCCGTCTCTCTCTCTCGCTCGACCCCGTCTCTCTCCCTCGTTCTCAGTCGACCCTGTCTCTCTCTCGCTCTCGCTCGACCCCGTCTCTCTCTCTCTCTCTCGCTCGACCCCATCTCTCTCCCTCTCTCTCGCTTGACTCATCTCGCTCTCTCTCTCGCTCAACCTTGTCTCTCTCTCTCTCGACCCCGTCTCTCTCTGTGTCTCGACCAATTCCCTCTCTCGCTTGACCCCGTCTCTCTCTCTCTTGCTCGATACTGTCTCTCTCTCTCGCTCGACAACGTCTCTCTCTCGCTCAACCCCATCTATCTCTCTCTCTCGCTCGCTCGACCCCGTCTCTCTCTCACTCTCCCTCGCTCGACCCCGTCTCTCTCTCTCGCTCAACCCCGTCTCTCTTTCTTCCTCTCGCTTGACCCTGTCTCTCTCTAACTCGCTCGACCTCGTCGCTCTCTCTCTCTCGCTCGACCCCGTCTCTCTCTCTCGCTCGACACCGTCTCTCCCTCGCTCGACACCGTCTCTCTCTCTCTCCCGCTGGACCCCGTCTATCTCTCTCTCTCGCTCAACATCCTTCTATCTCTCTCTCTCGCTCGATCCCGTCTCTCTCTCTCTCGCTTGACCCTGTCTCTCTCTCTTTCTCTCGCTCGAAACCGTCTCTCTCTCTCTCTCTCGCTCGACCCCGTCTCTCTCTCTCTCTCTCGCTCAACCTCCTTCTCTCTATCTCGCTCGACCCCATCTCTCTCTCTCTCTCTCGCTCGAACCCGTCCCTCTCTCTCTCTCGCTTGACCCCGTCTCTCTCTCTCTCTCGACCCCGTCTCTCTCTATCGCTCTCGCTCAACCCCGTCTCTCTCTCTCTCTCTCTCGCTTGACCCCATCTCTCTCTTTCTCTCTCGCTCGACCCCGCCTCTCTATCTCGCTCTTGCTCCAACCCGTCTCTCTCTCTCTCTCGCTCGACCCCGTCTCTCTCTCTCTCTCACTCGACCCCGTCTCTCTCTCTCTCTCTCGCTCGACCCCGTCTCTCTCTCTCTCTCTCTCGACCCCGTCTCTCTCTCTCGCTCCACACTGTCTCTCTCTCTCCCTCATCCCCTTCTATCTCTCGCTCGACCCCGTCTCACTCTATGTCTTGCTCGACCCCATCTCTCTCACTCTCTCGCCCGACCCCGTCTCTCTCTCGCTCGACCCCGTCTCTCTCACTCTCTCGCTTGACCCCGTCTCTCTCTCTCTCGCTCGACAGCGTCGCTCTCTCTCTCGCTCGACCCCGTCTCTGTCTCTCGCTCGACACTGTCTCTCTCTCTCGCTCGACACCGTCTCTCTCTCTCTCTCGCACGACCACGTCTCTCTCTCGCTCGACCCCGTCTCTCTCTCTCTCTCTCTTGCTTGCTCAACCCCGTCTCTCTCTCTCTCTCGCTCGACCCCGTCTCTCTCTTTCTATCTCGCTCGACCCCATCTCTCTCTCTCGCTCGACCCCATCTCTCTCTCTCGTTCTCAGTCGACCCTGTCTCTCTCTCTCTTGCTCGACCCCGTCTCTCTCTCTGTCGCTTGACCCGTCTCTCTCTCTCTCGCTCGACACCGTCTCTCTCTCTCTCTCGCTCGACAACATCTCTCTCTCTCTCTCGCTCGACCCCGTCTCTCTCTCTCTCTCGCACGACCACGTCTCTCTCTCGCTCTACACCGTCTCTCTCTCTCGCTTGACAACGTCTCTCTCTCTCTCTCGCTCGACACCGTCTCTCTCTCTCTCTCTCGCTCGACCCCATCTCTCTCTCTCTCTCTCTCGCTTGCTCGACCCCGTCTCTCTCACTCTCTCGCTCGACCCCGTCTCTCTCTTTCTATCTCGCTCGACCCCGTCTCTCTCTCTCTCGCTCTCGCTCGACCCCGTCTCTCTCTCTCGCTCGACCCCGTCTCTCTCTCTCGCTCGACCCCGTCTCTCTCTCTCGCTCGACCCCGTCTCTCTCTCTCGCTCGACCCCGTCTCTCTCTCTCTCTCTCACTCGACCCCGTCTCTCTCACTCTCTCGCTCGACCCCGTCTCTCTCTTTCTATCTCGCTCGACCCCGTCTCTCTCTCTCGCTCGACCCCGTCTCTCTCTCTCGCTCGACCCCGTCTCTCTCTCTCTCTCGCTCGACCCCGTCTCTCTCACTCTCTCGCTCAACCCCGTCTCTCTCTTTCTATCTCGCTCGACCCCGTCTCTCTCTCTCGCTCGACCCCGTCTCTCTCTCTCGCTCGACCCCGTCTCTCTCACTCTCTCGCTCGACCCCGTCTCTCTCTTTCTATCTTGCTCGACCCCGTCTCTCTCTCTCGCTCAACCCCGTCTCTCTCTCTTGTTCTCAGTCGACCCTGTCTCTCTCTCTCTCTTGCTCGACCCCGTCTCTCTCTCTCTCGATCCCATCTCTCTCTCGAGCCCATCTCTCTCTCTCTCTCTCGCTCGACCCCGTCTCTCCCTCTCTCTCGCTCGACCCCGTCTCTCCCTCTCTCTCGCTCAACCCCGTCTCTCTCTCTCTCTCGCTCGACCCCGTCTCACTCTCTCTCTCGACCCCGTCTCTCTCTCTCACTCTCTCGCTCGACCCCGTCTCTCTCTCTCTTGCTCGACCCCATCTCTCTCTCTTTCTCACACTCGACCCCGTCTCTCTCTCTCTCTCGCTCGACCCAGTCTCTCTCTCTCTCGCTTGACCCTGTCTCACGTTCTCTCTCGCTCGACCCCGTCTCTCTCTCTCTCTCTCTCTCGCTCGAACCCATCTCTCTCTGTCTCGCTCGACCCCGGCTCTCTCTTTCTCTCTCGCTCGACCCCGTCTCTCTCTCTCTCTCTCTCACTCGACCCCGTCTCTCTCTCTCTCTCGCTCGACCCCGTCTCTCTCTCTCTCTCTCACTCGACCCCGTCTTTCTCTCGCTCTCGATCGCTCGACCCCGTCTCTCTCTCTCTGTCGCTCGACCCCGTCTCTCTCTCTCTCTCTCTCTCTCTCACGACCCTGTCTCTCTCTCTCGCTCGACCCCATCTCTCTCTGTCTCGCTCGACCCGGTCTCTCTCTGTCTCGCTCAACTTCGGCTCTCTCTCTCTCTGTCTCGCTCGACCCCGTCTCTCTCTCTCTCTCTCTCGACCCCGTCTCTCTCTCTCTCTCTCGCTCGACCCCATCTCTCTCTCTCTCGACCCCATCTCTCTATCTCTCGATCGACCCCGTCTCCCTCTCTCACTTTACCCCGTCTCTCTCTCTCTCTCTCGACCCCGTCTCTCTCTCTCTCGCTCGACCCCGTCTCTCCATCTCTCTCTCTCGACCCCGTCTCTCTCTCTCTCTCGACCCCGTCTCTCTCTCTCTCTCACTCGACCCCGTCTCTCTCTCTCTCGACCCCATCCCTCTCTCTCTCTCTCGCTCGACCCCGTCTCTCTCTCTCACTCGACCCTGTCTCTCTCTCTCTCACTCGACCCCGTCTCTTTCTCTCTCTCGACCCGTCCCTCTCTCTCTCTCTCACTCGACCCCGTCTCTCTCTCTCACTCGACCCCGTCTCTCTCTCTCTCTCATTCGACCCCGTCTCTCTCTCTCTCACTCGACCCTGTCTCTCTCTCTCTCACTCGACCCCGTCTCTCTCTCTGTCTCGTCCCGTCTCTCTCTCTCTCTCGCTCGACCCCATCTCTCTATCTCTCGCTCGACCCCGTCTCTCTCTCTCTCGCTTGACCCCGTCTCTCTCTCTCTCTCTCTCTCGATCCCCTCTCTCTCTCTCTCTCTCTCGACCCCGTCTCTCTCTCACTCGACCCCAGCTATCTCCCACTCGCTCGACCGCGTCTCTCTCTCCCTCGACCCCGTCTCTCTCTCGCCTCTCTCTCTCACTCAACCCCGTCTATCTCTCACTCTCGCTCGAACCCATCTCTCTCTCTCTCTCTCGCTCGACCCCGTCTCTCTCTCTCTCTCTCTCGCTCGCTCGACCCCGTCTCTCTCTCACTCTCTCTCGCTCGACCCCATCTCTCTCTCTCGTTCTCAGTCGACCCTGTCTCTCTCTCTCTTGCTCGACCCCGTCTCTCTCTCTGTCGCTTGACCCGTCTCTCTCTCTCTCGCTCGACACCGTCTCTCTCTCTCTCTCGCTCGACAACATCTCTCTCTCTCTCTCGCTCGACCCCGTCTCTCTCTCTCTCTCGCACGACCACGTCTCTCTCTCGCTCTACACCGTCTCTCTCTCTCGCTTGACAACGTCTCTCTCTCTCTCTCGCTCGACACCGTCTCTCTCTCTCTCTCTCGCTCGACCCCATCTCTCTCTCTCTCTCTCTCGCTTGCTCGACCCCGTCTCTCTCACTCTCTCGCTCGACCCCGTCTCTCTCTTTCTATCTCGCTCGACCCCGTCTCTCTCTCTCTCGCTCTCGCTCGACCCCGTCTCTCTCTCTCGCTCGACCCCGTCTCTCTCTCTCGCTCGACCCCGTCTCTCTCTCTCGCTCGACCCCGTCTCTCTCTCTCGCTCGACCCCGTCTCTCTCTCTCTCTCTCACTCGACCCCGTCTCTCTCACTCTCTCGCTCGACCCCGTCTCTCTCTTTCTATCTCGCTCGACCCCGTCTCTCTCTCTCGCTCGACCCCGTCTCTCTCTCTCGCTCGACCCCGTCTCTCTCTCTCTCTCGCTCGACCCCGTCTCTCTCACTCTCTCGCTCAACCCCGTCTCTCTCTTTCTATCTCGCTCGACCCCGTCTCTCTCTCTCGCTCGACCCCGTCTCTCTCTCTCGCTCGACCCCGTCTCTCTCACTCTCTCGCTCGACCCCGTCTCTCTCTTTCTATCTTGCTCGACCCCGTCTCTCTCTCTCGCTCAACCCCGTCTCTCTCTCTCGTTCTCAGTCGACCCTGTCTCTCTCTCTCTCTTGCTCGACCCCGTCTCTCTCTCTCTCGATCCCATCTCTCTCTCGAGCCCATCTCTCTCTCTCTCTCTCGCTCGACCCCGTCTCTCCCGCTCTCTCGCTCGACCCCGTCTCTCCCTCTCTCTCGCTCAACCCCGTCTCTCTCTCTCTCTCGCTCGACCCCGTCTCACTCTCTCTCTCGACCCCGTCTCTCTCTCTCACTCTCTCGCTCGACCCCGTCTCTCTCTCTCTTGCTCGACCCCATCTCTCTCTCTTTCTCACACTCGACCCCGTCTCTCTCTCTCTCTCTCTCGCTCGACCCAGTCTCTCTCTCTCTCGCTTGACCCTGTCTCACGTTCTCTCTCGCTCGACCCCGTCTCTCTCTCTCTCTCTCTCTCGCTCGAACCCATCTCTCTCTGTCTCGCTCGACCCCGGCTCTCTCTTTCTCTCTCGCTCGACCCCGTCTCTCTCTCTCTCTCTCTCACTCGACCCCGTCTCTCTCTCTCTCTCGCTCGACCCCGTCTCTCTCTCTCTCTCTCACTCGACCCCGTCTTTCTCTCGCTCTCGATCGCTCGACCCCGTCTCTCTCTCTCTGTCGCTCGACCCCGTCTCTCTCTCTCTCTCTCTCTCTCTCACGACCCTGTCTCTCTCTCTCGCTCGACCCCATCTCTCTCTGTCTCGCTCGACCCGGTCTCTCTCTGTCTCGCTCAACTTCGGCTCTCTCTCTCTCTGTCTCGCTCGACCCCGTCTCTCTCTCTCTCTCTCTCGACCCCGTCTCTCTCTCTCTCTCTCGCTCGACCCCATCTCTCTCTCTCTCGACCCCATCTCTCTATCTCTCGATCGACCCCGTCTCCCTCTCTCACTTTACCCCGTCTCTCTCTCTCTCTCTCGACCCCGTCTCTCTCTCTCTCGCTCGACCCCGTCTCTCCATCTCTCTCTCTCGACCCCGTCTCTCTCTCTCTCTCGACCCCGTCTCTCTCTCTCTCTCACTCGACCCCGTCTCTCTCTCTCTCGACCCCATCCCTCTCTCTCTCTCTCGCTCGACCCCGTCTCTCTCTCTCACTCGACCCTGTCTCTCTCTCTCTCACTCGACCCCGTCTCTTTCTCTCTCTCGACCCGTCCCTCTCTCTCTCTCTCACTCGACCCCGTCTCTCTCTCTCACTCGACCCCGTCTCTCTCTCTCTCTCATTCGACCCCGTCTCTCTCTCTCTCACTCGACCCTGTCTCTCTCTCTCTCACTCGACCCCGTCTCTCTCTCTGTCTCGTCCCGTCTCTCTCTCTCTCTCTCGCTCGACCCCATCTCTCTATCTCTCGCTCGACCCCGTCTCTCTCTCTCTCGCTTGACCCCGTCTCTCTCTCTCTCTCTCTCTCGATCCCCTCTCTCTCTCTCTCTCTCTCGACCCCGTCTCTCTCTCACTCGACCCCAGCTATCTCCCACTCGCTCGACCGCGTCTCTCTCTCCCTCGACCCCGTCTCTCTCTCGCCTCTCTCTCTCACTCAACCCCGTCTATCTCTCACTCTCGCTCGAACCCATCTCTCTCTCTCTCTCTCGCTCGACCCCGTCTCTCTCTCTCTCTCTCTCGCTTGCTCGACCCCGTCTCTCTCACTCTCTCGCTCGACCCCGTCTCTCTCTTTCTATCTCGCTCGACCCCGTCTCTCTCTCTCTCGCTCTCGCTCGACCCCGTCTCTCTCTCTCGCTCGACCCCGTCTCTCTCTCTCGCTCGATCCCGTCTCTCTCTCTCGCTCGACCCCGTCTCTCTCTCTCGCTCGACCCCGTCTCTCTCTCTCTCTCTCGCTCGACCCCGTCTCTCTCACTCTCTCGCTCGACCCCGTCTCTCTCTTTCTATCTCGCTCGACCCCGTCTCTCTCTCTCGCTCGACCCCGTCTCTCTCTCTCGCTCGACCCCGTCTCTCTCTCTCGCTCGACCCCGTCTCTCTCACTCTCTCGCTCGACCCCGTCTCTCTCTTTCTATCTCGCTCGACCCCGTCTCTCTCTCTCGCTCGACCCCGTCTCTCTCTCTCGCTCGACCCCGTCTCTCTCTCTCTCTCGCTCGACCCCGTCTCTCTCTTTCTATCTTGCTCGACCCCGTCTCTCTCTCTCGCTCAACCCCGTCTCTCTCTCTCGTTCTCAGTCGACCCTGTCTCTCTCTCTCTCTTGCTCGACCCCGTCTCTCTCTCTCTCGATCCCATCTCTCTCTCGAGCCCATCTCTCTCTCTCTCTCTCGCTCGACCCCGTCTCTCCCTCTCTCTCGCTCGACCCCGTCTCTCCCTCTCTCTCGCTCAACCCCGTCTCTCTCTCTCTCTTGCTCGACCCCGTCTCACTCTCTCTCTCGACCCCGTCTCTCTCTCTCACTCTCTCGCTCGACCCCGTCTCTCTCTCTCTCGCTCGACCAAGTCTCTCTCTCAAACTCTCGACCCCGTCTCTCTCGTTCTCTCTCTCACTAACCCCGTCTATCTCTCTCTCGCTCGACCCCGTCTCTCTCTCTCTTGCTCGACCCCATCTCTCTCTCTTTCTCACACTCGACCCCGTCTCTCTCTCTCCCTCTCTCGCTCGACCCAGTCTCTCTCTCTCTCGCTTGACCCTGTCTCACGTTCTCTCTCGCTCAACCCCGTCTCTCTCTCTCTCTCTCTCTCTCGCTCGAACCCATCTCTCTCTGTCTCGCTCGACCCCGTCTCTCTCTTTCTCTCTCACTCGACCCCGTCTCTCTCTCTCTCTCGCTCGACCCCATCTCTCTCTCTCTCTCTCTCACTCGACCCCGTCTTTCTCTCGCTCTCGATCGCTCGACCCCGTCTCTCTCTCTCTGTCGCTCGACCCCGTCTCTCTCTCTCTCTCTCTCACGACCCTGTCTCTCTCTCTCGCTCGACCCCATCTCTCTCTGTCTCGCTCGACCCGGTCTCTCTCTGTCTCGGTCAACTTCGGCTCTCTCTCTCTCTGTCTCGCTCGACCCCGTCTCTCTCTCTCTCTCTCTCGACCCCGTCTCTCTCTCTCTCCCTCATTCGACCCCATCTCTCTCTCTCTCGACCCCGTCTCTCTATCTCTCGATCGACCCCGTCTCCCTCTCTCACTTGACCCCGTCTCTCTCTCTCTCTCTCGACCCCGTCTCTCTCTCTCTCGCTCGACCCCGTCTCTCCATCTCTCTCTCTCGACCCCGTCTCTCTCTCTCTCTCGACCCCGTCTCTCTCTCTCTCTCACTCGACCCCGTCTCTCTCTCTCACTCGACCCCGTCTCTCTCTCTCTCTCGACCCGTCCCTCTCTCTCTCTCTCGCTCGACCCCGTCTCTCTCTCTCTCACTCGACCCCGTCTCTCTCTCTCATTCGACCCCGTCTCTCTCTCTCTCACTCGACCCTGTCTCTCTCTCTCTCACTCGACCCCGTCTCTCTCTCTCTCTCGACCCGTCTCTCTCTCTCTCTCTCTCGCTTGACCCCGTCTCTCTATCTCTCGCTCGACCCCGTCTCTCTCTCTCTCGCTTGACCCCGTCTCTCTCTCTCTCTCTCTCTCGATCCCCTCTCTCTCTCTCTCTCTCTCGACCCCGTCTCTCTCTCACTCGAGCCCAGCTATCTCTCACTCGCTCGACCGCGTCTCTCTCTCCCTCGACCCCGTCTCTCTCTCGCCTCTCTCTCTCACTCAACCCCGTCTATCTCTCACTCTCGCTCGAACCCATCTCTCTCTCTCTCTCTCTCACACTCGACCCCGTCTTTCTCTCTCTCGCTCGACCTCGTCTCTCTCTTTCTCTCTCGACCCCGCCTCTCTCTCTCTCTCGCTCGACCCAGTCTCTCTTTCTCTTGCTGGACCCCGTCTCTCTCTCACACTCGACCCCGTCTCTCTCTCTCTCTCTCTCACTCGTCCCCATCACTCTCTCTCTCGCTCGACCCCGTCTCTCACCCTCTCTCGCTCGACCCCGTCTCTCCCACTCTCTTGCTCGACCCTGTCTCTCTCTCTCTCTCGCTCGATGCCGTCTCTCTCTCTCTCGCTCGACCCCGTCTCTCTCTCTCTCTCTCTCGCTCGACCCCCTCTCTCTCTCTCTTGCTCGACCCCGTCTCTCTCTCTCTCGACCCCGTCTCTCTCGTCTCTCTCTCTCGCTCGACCCCTTCTCTCTCTCTCTCTCACACTCGACCCCGTCTCTCTCTCTCTCACTCGACCCCGTCTCACTCTCTCTCACTCGACCCCTTCTCTCTCTCTCTCGCTCGACCCCATCTCTCTCTCTCTCTCACACTCGACCCCGTCTCTCTCTCTCACTCGACCCCGTCTCTCTCTCTCTCTCATTCGACCCCGTCTCTCTCTCTCTCGCTCGACCCCATCTCTCTCTCTCTCTCGCTCGACCCCGTCTCTCTCTCGCTCGACCCCGTCTCTCTCTCTCGCTCGACCCCGTCTCTCTCTCTCTCTCTCACTCGACCCCGTCTCTCTCTCTCTCTCTCACTCGACCCCGTCTCTCTCTCTCTCGACCCCGTCTCTCTCACTCTCACTCGACCCCATCTCTCTCTCTCTCTCACTCGACCCCGTCTCTCTCTCTCTCTCACTCCACCCCATCTCTCTCTCTCTCGACCCCGTCTCTCTCTCTCTCGACCCCGTCACTCTCTCTTTCTCTCGACCCCGTCTCTCTCTCTCTCACTCGACCCCGTCTCTCTCTCTCTCTCTCTCACTAGACCCCGTCTCTCTCTCTCTCGACCCCGTCACTCTCTCTTTCTCTCGACCCCGTCTCTCTCTCTCTCACTCGACCCTGTCTCTCTCTCAATCGAACCCGTCTCTCTCACTCTCACTCGACCCCAACTCTCTCTCTCTCTCACTCGACCCTGTCTCTCTCTCTCACTCGACCCCGTCTCTCTCTCTCTCAATCCCGTCTCTCTCACTCTCACTCGACCCCATCTCTCTCTCTCTCGACCCCGTCTCTCTCTCTCTCACTCAACCCCGTCTCTCTCTCTCTCTCTCTCTCTCACTCGACCCCGTCTCTCTCTTTCTCTCTCGACCCCGTCTCTCTCTCTCTCGACCCCGTCTCTCTCTCTCTCGACCCCGTCACTCTCTCTTTCTCTCGACCCCGTCTCTCTCTCTCTCTCACTCGACCCTGTCTCTCTCTCAATCGAACCCGTCTCTCTTTCGCTCTCTCACTCGACCCCGTCTCTCTCTCTCTCTCTCTCGCTTGACCCCGTCTCTCCCTCTCTCTCGCTCGACCCCGTCTCTCTCTCTCTCTCTCTCTCTCTCGCTTGACCCCGTCTCTGTTTCTCTCTCGCTCGACCCCGTCTCTCTCTCTCTCACTCAACTCCGTCTCTCTCTCTCTCTCGCTCGACCCCGTCTCTCTCTCTCGCTCGACCCCGTCTCTCTCTCTCTCACTCGACCCCGTCTCTCTCACACTCTCACACTCGACTCCGTCTCTTTCTCTCTCGCTCGACCCCGTCTCTCTCGCTCGATCCCGTCTCTCTCGCTCGACCCCGTCTCTCTCTCTCTCTCGCTCGACCCAGTCTCTCTCTCTCTCTCGCTTGACCCTGTCTCTCTTTCTCTCTCGCTCGACCCCGTCTCTCTCTCTCTCTCTCGCTCAAACCCTTCTCTCTCTGTCTCTCTCGACCCCGTCTCTCTCTCTCTCTCTCGACCCCGTCTCCCTCTCGCCTCTCTCTCTCACTCAACCCCGTCTATCTCTCTCTCGCTCGACCCCGTCTCTCTCTCTCTCTCTTGCTCGACCCCGTCTCTCCCTCTCTCTCTCGCTCGACCCCATTTCTCTCTCTCTCTCGCTCAACCCTGTCTCTCTCTCTCTCGCTCGACCCCGTCTCTCCCTCTCTCTCTCGCTCGACCCCATCTCTCTCTCTCTCGCTCAACCCTGTCTCTCTCTCTCTCTCGCTCGACCCCGTCTCTCTCTCTCTCGACCCCGTCTCTCTCTCGCCTCTCTCTCTCACTCAACCCCGTCTATCTCTCTCTCGTTCGACCCCGTCACTCTCTCTCTCTTTCGCTCGACCCCGTCTCTCTCTCTCTCGCTCGACCCCGTCTCTCTCTCTCTCTCTCTCGCTCGACCCCGTCTCTCTCTCTCTCTCTCGCTCGATCCCGTCTCTCTCTCTCACACTCGACCCCGTCTCTCTCTCTCTCGCTCGACGCCGTCTCTCTCTCGCTCGACCCCGTCTCTCTCTCTCGCTCGACCCCGTCTCTCCCTCTCTCTCGCTCGACCCCGTCTCTCCCTCTCTCTCGCTCGACCCCGTCTCTCTCTCTCTCTCGCTCGACCCCGTCTCACTCTCTCTCTCGACCCCGTCTCTCTCTCTCTCTCTCTCGCTCGACCCCGTCTCTCTCTCTCTCGCTCGACCAAGTCTCTCTCTCTCTCAAACTCTCGACCCCGTCTCTCTCGTTCTCTCTCTCACTCAACCCCGTCTATCTCTCTCTCGCTTGACCCCGTCTCTCTCTCTCTTGCTCGACCCCATCTCTCTCTCTTTCTCACACTCGACCCCGTCTCTCTCTCTCTCTCTCGCTCGACCGTCTCTCTCTCTCTCGCTTGACCCTGTCTCACGTTCTCTCTCGCTCGACCCCGTCTCTCTCTCTTTCTCTCTCTCGCTCGAACCCATCTCTCTCTGTCTCGCTCGACCCCGTCTCTCTCTTTCTCTCTCGCTCGACCCCGTCTCTCTCTCTCTCTCTCTCACTCGACCCCGTCTCCCTCTCTCTCTCGCTCGACCCCGTCTCTCTCTCTCTCTCTCTCACTCGACCCCGTCTTTCTCTCGCTCTCGATCGCTCGACCCCGTCTCTCTCTCTCTGTCGCTCGACCCCGTCTCTCTCTCTCTCTCTCTCTCTCTCACGACCCTGTCTCTCTCTCTCGCTCGACCCCATCTCTCTCTGTCTCGCTCGACCCGGTCTCTCTCTGTCTCGCTCAACTTCGGCTCTCTCTCTCTCTGTCTCGCTCGACCCCGTCTCTCTCTCTCTCTCTCTCGACCCCGTCTCTCTCTCTCTCTCTCGCTCGACCCCATCTCTCTCTCTCTCGACCCCATCTCTCTATCTCTCGATCGACCCCGTCTCCCTCTCTCACTTTACCCCGTCTCTCTCTCTCTCTCTCGACCCCGTCTCTCTCTCTCTCGCTCGACCCCGTCTCTCCATCTCTCTCTCTCGACCCCGTCTCTCTCTCTCTCTCGACCCCGTCTCTCTCTCTCTCTCACTCGACCCCGTCTCTCTCTCTCTCGACCCCATCCCTCTCTCTCTCTCTCGCTCGACCCCGTCTCTCTCTCTCACTCGACCCTGTCTCTCTCTCTCTCACTCGACCCCGTCTCTCTCTCTCTCTCGACCCGTCCCTCTCTCTCTCTCTCGCTCGACCCCGTCTCTCTCTCTCACTCGACCCCGTCTCTCTCTCTCTCTCATTCGACCCCGTCTCTCTCTCTCTCACTCGACCCTGTCTCTCTCTCTCTCACTCGACCCCGTCTCTCTCTCTGTCTCGTCCCGTCTCTCTCTCTCTCTCTCGCTCGACCCCATCTCTCTATCTCTCGCTCGACCCCGTCTCTCTCTCTCTCGCTTGACCCCGTCTCTCTCTCTCTCTCTCTCTCGATCCCCTCTCTCTCTCTCTCTCTCTCGACCCCGTCTCTCTCTCACTCGACCCCAGCTATCTCCCACTCGCTCGACCGCGTCTCTCTCTCCCTCGACCCCGTCTCTCTCTCGCCTCTCTCTCTCACTCAACCCCGTCTATCTCTCACTCTCGCTCGAACCCATCTCTCTCTCTCTCTCTCACACTCGACCCCGTCTTTCTCTCTCTCGCTCGACCTCGTCTCTCTCTTTCTCTCTCGACCCCGCCTCCCTCTCTCTCGCTCGACCCAGTCTCTCTTTCTCTTATGGACCCCGTCTCTCTCTCACACTCGACCCCGTCTCTCTCTCTCTCTCTCTCACTCGTCCCCGTCACTCTCTCTCTCGCTCGACCCCGTCTCTCACCCTCTCTCGCTCGACCCCGTCTCTCCCACTCTCTTGCTCGACCCCGTCTCTCTCTCTCTCTCGCTCGATGCCGTCTCTCTCTCTCTCGCTCGACCCCGTCTCTCTCTGTCTCTCTCGCTCGACCCCGTCTCTCTCTCTCTCGCTCGACCCCGTCTCTCTCTCTCTCGACCCCGTCTCTCTCGTCTCTCTCTCTCGCTCGACCCCTTCTCTCTCTCTCTCTCACACTCGACCCCGTCTCTCTCTCTCTCACTCGACCCCGTCTCACTCTCTCTCACTCGACCCCTTCTCTCTCTCTCTCGCTCGACCCCATCTCTCTCTCTCTCTCACACTCGACCCCGTCTCTCTCTCTCACTCGACCCCGTCTCTCTCTCTCTCTCATTCGACCCCGTCTCTCTCTCTCTCGCTCGACCCCATCTCTCTCTCTCTCTCGCTCGACCCCGTCTCTCTCTCGCTCGACCCCGTCTCTCTCTCTCGCTCGACCCCGTCTCTCTCACTCTCTCTCACCCGACCCCGTCTCTCTCTCTCTCTCTCACTCGACCCCGTCTCCATCTCTCTCGACCCCGTCTCTCTCACTCTCACTCGACCCCATCTCTCTCTCTCTCTCACTCGACCCCGTCTCTCTCTCTCTCTCTCACTCCACCCCATCTCTCTCTCTCTCGACCCCGTCTCTCTCTCTCTCGACCCCGTCACTCTCTCTTTCTCTCGACCCCGTCTCTCTCTCTCTCTCACTCGACCCTGTCTCTCTCTCAATCGATCCCGTCTCTCTCACTCTCACTCGACCCCATCTCTCTCTCTCTCTCACTCGACCCTGTCTCTCTCTCTCTCTCCCACTCGACCCCGTCTCTCTCTCTCTCGACCCCGTCTCTCTCACTCTCACTCGACCCCATCTCTCTCTCTCTCGACCCCGTCTCTCTCTCTCTCACTCGACCCCGTCTCTCTTTCTCTCTCTCTCTCTCTCACTCGACCCCGTCTCTCTCTTTCTCTCTCGACCCCGTCTCTCTCTCTCTCGACCCCGTCTCTCTCTCTCTCGACCCCGTCACTCTCTCTTTCTCTCGACCCCGTCTCTCTCTCTCTCTCACTCGACCCTGTCTCTCTCTCAATCGAACCCGTCTCTCTTTCTCTCTCTCACTCGACCCCATCTCTCTCTCTCTCTCTCTCTCTCGCTTGACCCCGTCTCTCCCTCTCTCTCGCTCGACCCCGTCTCTCTCTCTCTCTCTCTCTCTCGCTTGACCCCGTCTCTGTTTCTCTCTCGCTCGACCCCGTCTCTCTCTCTCTCTCTACCCCATCTCTCTCTCTCGACCCCGTCTCTCTCTCTCTCTCTCACTCGACCCCGTCTCTCTCTCTCGCTCGCTCAAGCCTGTCTCTCTCTCTCTCTCGCTCGACCCCGTCTCTCACTCTCTCTAGCTCGACCCCGTCTCTCTCTCTCTCTCTCTCGCTCGACCTATTCTCTCGCTCTATCTCGCTTGACCTCATCTCTCTCTCGTCTCGCTCGACCCAGTCTCTCTCTGTCTGGCTCGACCCCGTCTCTCTCTCCCTCTCTCGCTCGACCCCGTCATTCTCTCTCTCTCTCTCACTCGACCCTGTCTCTCTTTCTCGCTCGCTCGACCCCGTCTCTCTCTCTCGCTCGACCCCGTCTCTCTCTCTCGCTCGACCCCGTCTCTCTCTCTCTCTCACTCACTCGACCCCGTCTCTCTCTCTCTTGACCCCCTCACTCTCTCTCTCTCTCTCTCACTCGACCCCGTCTCTCTCTCGTTCGACCCCGTCTCTCTCTCTCTCTCACTGGACCCCGTCTCTCTCTCTCTTGCTCGACCCCGTCTCTCTCTCTCTCTCTCTCGACCCCGTCTCTCTCTCTCTCTCCCGACCCCATCTCTCTCTTTCTCACTCGACCTCGTCTCTCTCTCTCTCGACCCCGTCTCTCTCTCTCTCGACCCCGTCTCTCTCTCTATCACTCGACCCGTCTCGCTCTCTCTCTCGCTCGACCCCGTCTCTCTCTCTCGACCCCGTCTCTCTCTCTCTCTCTCTCGATCCCGTCTCTCTCTCTCGCTCGACCCCATCTCTCTCTCTCACTTCAACCCGTCTCTCTCTCTCTCGCTCGACCCCGTCTCTCTCTCTCGCTCGACCCCGTCTCTCTCTCTCTCGCTCGACCCCGTCTCTCTCTCTCTCGCTCGCTCGACCCCGTCTCTGTCTCTATATCGCTCGACCCCGTCTCTCTCTCTCGCTCGACCCCGTCTCTCTCTCTCTCTCGCTCGACCCCGTCTCTCTCTCTCTATCTCGCTCGACCCCGTCTCTCTCTCTCGCTCGACCCCGTCTCTCTCCCTCGTTCTCAGTCGACCCTGTCTCTCTCTCGCTCTCGCTCGACCCCGTCTCTCTCTCTCTCTCTCGCTCGACCCCATCTCTCTCCCTCTCTCTCGCTTGACTCATCTCGCTCTCTCTCTCGCTCAACCTCGTCTCTCTCTCTCTCGACCCCGTCTCTCTCTCTGTCTCGACCAATTCCCTCTCTCGCTTGACCCCGTCTCTCTCTCTCTTGCTCGATACTGTCTCTCTCTCTCGCTCGACAACGTCTCTCTCTCGCTCAACCCCATCTCTCTCTCTCTCTCGCTCGCTCGACCCCGTCTCTCTCTCACTCTCCCTCGCTCGACCCCGTCTCTCTCTCTCGCTCAACCCCGTCTCTCTCTCTCCCTCTCGCTTGACCCTGTCTCTCTCTAACTCGCTCGACCTCGTCGCTCTCTCTCTCTCGCTCGACCCCGTCTCTCTCTCTCGCTCGACACCGTCTCTCCCTCGCTCGACACCGTCTCTCTCTCTCTCTCCCGTTGGACCCCGTCTATCTCTCTCTCTCGCTCAACCTCCTTCTCTCTCTCTCTCTCGCTCGATCCCGTCTCTCTCTCTCTCACTTGACCCTGTCTCTCTCTCTTTCTCTCGCTCGAAACCGTCTCTCTCTCTCTCTCTCGCTCGACCCCGTCTCTCTCTCTCTTGAACCCATCTCTCTCTCGAACCCATCTCTTTCTCTCGCTCTCGCTCGACCCCATCTCTCTCTCTGTCGCTTGACCCGTCTCTCTCTCTCTCGCTCGAAACCGTCTCTCTCCCTCTCTCGCTCGACCCCGTCTCTCTCTCTCTCTCTCGCTCAACCTCCTTCTCTCTCTCTCGCTCGACCCCATCTCTCTCTCTCTCTCGCTCGAACCCGTCCCTCTCTCTCTCTCGCTTGACCCCGTCTCTCTCTCTCTCTCGACCCCGTCTCTCTCTATCGCTCTCGCTCAACCCCGTCTCTCTCTCTCTCTCTCTCGCTTGACCCCATCTCTCTCTTTCTCTCTCGCTCGACCCCGCCTCTCTATCTCGCTCTTGCTCCAACCCGTCTATCTCTCTCTCTCGCTCGACCCCGTCTCTCTCTCTCTCTCACTCGACCCCGTCTCTCTCTCTCTCTCTCGCTCGACCCCGTCTCTCTCTCTCTCGACCCCGTCTCTCTCTCTCGCTCCACACTGTCTCTCTCTCTCCCTCATCCCCTTCTATCTCTCGCTCGACCCCGTCTCACTCTATGTCTTGCTCGACCCCATCTCTCTCACTCTCTCGCCCGACCCCGTCTCTCTCTCGCTCGACCCCGTCTCTCTCACTCTCTCGCTTGACCCCGTCTCTCTCTCTCTCGCTCGACCGCGTCGCTCTCTCTCTCGCTCGACCCCGTCTCTGTCTCTCGCTCGACACTGTCTCTCTCTCTCGCTCGACACCGTCTCTCTCTCTCTCTCGCACGACCACGTCTCTCTCTCGCTCGACCCCGTCTCTCTCTCTCTCTCTCTTGCTTGCTCGACCCCGTCTCTCTCTCTCTCTCGCTCGACCCCGTCTCTCTCTTTCTATCTCGCTCGACCCCGTCTCTCTCTCTCGCTCGACCCCATCTCTCTCTCTCGTTCTCAGTCGACCCTGTCTCTCTCTCTCTTGCTCGACCCCGTCTCTCTCTCTGTCGCTTGACCCGTCTCTCTCTCTCTCGCTCGACACCGTCTCTCTCTCTCGCTCGCTCGACAACATCTCTCTCTCTCTCTCGCTCGACCCCGTCTCTCTCTCTCGCACGACCACATCTCTCTCTCGCTCTACACCGTCTCTCTCTCTCGCTTGACAACGTCTCTCTCTCTCTCTCGCTCGACACCGTCTCTCTCTCTCTCGCTCGACCCCGTCTCTCTCTCTCTCTCTCTCGCTTGCTCGACCCCGTCTCTCTCACTCTCTCGCTCGACCCCGTCTCTCTCTTTCTATCTCGCTCGACCCCGTCTCTCTCTCTCTCGCTCTCGCTCGACCCCGTCTCTCTCTCTCGCTCGACCCCGTCTCTCTCTCTCGCTCGACCCCGTCTCTCTCTCTCGCTCGACCCCGTCTCTCTCTCTCGCTCGACCCCGTCTCTCTCTCTCTCTCTCTCGCTCGACCCCGTCTCTCTCACTCTCTCGCTCGACCCCGTCTCTCTCTCTCGCTCGACCCCGTCTCTCTCTCTCGCTCGACCCCGTCTCTCTCTCTCTCTCGCTCGACCCTGTCTCTCTCACTCTCTCGCTCGACCCCGTCTCTCCCTCTCGCTCGAAACCGTCACTCTCTCTCTCGCTCGACCCCGTCTCTCTCTCTCTCCCTCGACCCCGTCTCTCTCTCTCTCTCGCTCGACCCCGTCTCTCTCTTTCTATCTTGCTCGACCCCGTCTCTCTCTCTCGCTCAACCCCGTCTCTCTCTCTCGTTCTCAGTCGACCCTCTCTCTCTCTCTCTCTTGCTCGACCCCGTCTCTCTCTCTCTCGATCCCATCTCTCTCTCGAGCCCATCTCTCTCTCTCGCTCTCGCTCGACCCCGTCTCTCTCTCTGTCGCTTGACCCGTCTCTCTCTCTCTCTCGATCGACCCTGTCTCTCTCCCTCTCTCAGGCTCGACCCGTCTCGCTCCCTTTCTCTCCCTCGACAACGTCTCTCTCTCTAGTTCTCAGTCGACCCTGTCTCTCTCTCTCTCTTGCTCGACCCCGTCTCTCTCCCTCTCTCTCTCGACACGGTTTCTCTCGCTCGCTCTCGCTCGACCCCGTCTCTCTCTCTCTCTCTCGACACGGTTTCTCTCTCTCGCTCTCGCTCGACCCCGTCTCTCTCTCTCTCTCTCGCTCGACCCCGTCTCTCTCTCTCTCTCTCTTGACCCCATCTCTCTCTCTGTCTCGACCAATTCCCTCTCTCGCTTGACCCCTTCTCTCTCTCTCTCGCTCGACACCGTCTCTCTCTCTCGCTCAACCCCGTCTCTCTCTCTCTCTCTCTCGCACGCTCGACCCCGTCTCTCTCTCACTCTCCCTCGCTCGACCCCATCTCTCTCTCTTGCTTGACCCCGTCTCTCTCTCTCCCTCTCGCTTGACCCCGTCTCTCTCTAACTCGCTCGACCTCGTCGCTCTCTCTCTCTCGCTCGACCCCGTCTCTCTCTCTCGCTCGACACCGTCTTTCTCTCGCTCGACACCGTCTCTCTCTCTCTCTCCCGCTGGACCCCGTCTATCTCTCTCTCTCGCTCAACCTCCTCTCTCTCTCTCTCGCTCGATCCCATCTGTCTCTCTCGCTCGACCCTGTCTCTCTCTCTTTCTCTCGCTCGAAACCGTCTCTCTCTCTCGCTCAACCTCCTTCTCTCTCTCTCTCTCGCTCGATCCCGTCTGTCTATCTCTCGCTCGACCCTGTCTCTCTCTCTTTCTCGCTCGACCCCGTCTCTCTCTCTCTCTCTCTCGCTCCATCTCCTTCTCTCTCTTTCGCTCGATCACGTCTGTCTCTCTCTCGCTCGACCCCGTGTCTGTCTCTCTCTCGCTCGACCCCGTGTCTGTCTCTCTCTCTCTCTCGCTCGACCCCGTCTCTCTCTCTTTCTCTCTTGAACCCATCTCTATCTCTCGCTCTCGCTGGACCCCGTCTCTCTCTCTGTCGCTTGACCCGTCTCTCTCTCTCTCGCTCGAAACCGTCTCTCTCTCTCTCTCTCGCTCAACCACCTTCTCTCTCTCGCTCGACCCCGTGTCTCTCTCTCTCTCACTCGCTCGACCCCGTCTCTCCCTCTCGCTCGAAACCGTCACTCTCTCTCTCGCTCGACCCCGTCTCTCTCTCTCTCCCTCGACCCCGTCTCTCTCTCTCTCTCTCGCTCGATCGACCCCGTCTCTCCCTCTCTCTCGCTCGCTCGACCCCGTCTCTCTGTCTCCCTCGCACGATCGACCCCCTATCTCCCTCTCTCTCTCTCTCTTTCGCTCAACCCCGTCTCTGTCTCTCTCGCTCGACCCCGTCTCTCTCTCTCTCCCTCTCTCTCTCTCGACGCATCTCTCTCTCTCTCTCGCTCGACCCCATCTATCTCTCTCTCTCGCTCGACCCCGTCTCTCTCCCTCTCTCTTGCTCAACCCCGTCTCTCTCCTTCTCTCTCGCTCGGCACGTCACGCTGTTTCTCTCTCTGTCTCTCGACCCCGTCTCTCTCTCTCGCTCCACACTGTCTCTCTCTCTCTCTCATCCCCGTCTATCTCTCGCTCGACCCCGTCTCACTCTCTGTCTCGCTCGAACCCGTCTCTCTCTCTCTCTCTCGCCCGACCCCGTCTCTCTCTCACTCGACCCCGTCTCTCTCACTCTCTCGCTTGACCCCGTCTCTCTCTCTCTCGCTCGACCGCATCGGTCTCTCTGTCGCTCGACCCCGTCGCTCTCTCTCGCTCGACCCCGTCTCTGTCTCTCGCTCGACACTGTCTCTCTCTCTAGCTCGACACCGTCTCTCTCTCTCTCCCTCGAAAACGTCTCTCTCTCTCTCTCGCTCGACCCCGTCTCTCTCTCTCTCTCGCACGACCACGTCTCTCTCTCACTCTACACCGTCTCTCTCGCTCGCTCAACACTGTCTCTCTCTCTCTCGCTCGACACCGTCTCTCTCTCTCTCTCTCGCTCGACACCGTCTTTCCCTCTCTCGCTCGACACCGTCTCTCTCTCTCTCTCGCTCGAAGCGGTCTCTCTCCCTCTCTCGCTCGACCCCGTCTCTCTCTCTCTCTCTCTCTCTCTCGCTCAACCTCCTCTCTCTCTCGCTCGACCCCGTCTCTCTCTCTCGCTCGACCCCGTCTCTCTCACCCTCTCTCTCGCTCGCTCGACCCCGTCTCTCTCTCTTGCTCGCTCGAGCCCGTCTCTCTCTCTCTCTCTCTCTCTCTCGCTCGCCCCCATCTCTCTCTCTCTCTCTTTCTCTTTTGCTCGACCCCCTCTCTGTCTCTCACTCTCTCTTTCGCTCGACCCCGTCTCTCTCTCTCTCTCCCTCTCTCTCTCTGTCGGCCCATCTCTCTCTCTCTCTCGCTTGACCCCGTCTCTCTCTCTCGTTAGCTCGACACCGTATCTCTCTCTCTCTCCCTCTCTCGCTCACTCGACCCCGTCTCTCTCTCTCTCTCACTTGACCCCGTCTCTCTCTCTCTCTCGGTCGATCCCGTCTCTCCCTCTCTCGACCCCGTCTCTCTCTCGCTCGACCCCGTCTCTCTCTTTCTCGCTCGACCCCGTCTCGCTCTCTCTCTCTCGCTCGACCCCGTCTCTCTCCCTCTCTCTCGCTCGACCCCGTATGTCTCTCTCTTTCTCTCGACCCCGTCTCTCTCTCTCGGTCGACCCTGTCTCTCTCTCTCTCTGGACCCCGTCTATCTCTCGCTCGACCCCGTCTCACTCTCTCTCTCGCTCGACCCCGTCTCTCTCACTCTCTCGCTCAACCCCGTCTCTCTCTCTCTCTCTCTCGCTCGACCCCGTCTCTCTCGCTCGACCCCGTCCCTCTCTCTCTCTCTCGCTCGATCCCCTCTGTCTCTCTCTCACTCGACCCCGTCTCTCTCTCTCTCTCTCTCGACCCCGTCTCTCTCTCACTTCAACCCGTCTCTCTCTCTCTCGCTCGAACCCGTCTCTCTCTCTCTCTCTCTCGCTCGCTCGACCCCGTCTCTCTCTCTCTCTCTTGCTCAACCCCGTCTCTCTCCCTCTCTCTCGCTCGGCCCGTCTCGCTCTCTCTCTCTTGCTCAACCCCGTCTCTCTCCCTCTCTCTCGCTCGGCCCATCTCGCTCTCTCTCTCTCTCGCTCGACCCCGTCTCTCTCTCTCTCTCTCGACCCCGTCTCTCTCTCTCGCTCCACACTGTCTCTCTCTCTCTCTCATCCCCGTCTATCTCTCGCTCGACCCCGTCTCACTCTCTGTCTCGCTCGACCCCGTCTCTCTCACTCTCTCGCCCGACCCCGTCTCTCTCTCGCTCGACCCCGTCTCTCTCACTCTCTCACTTGACCCCATCTCTCTCTCTCTGGCTCGACCGCGTCGGTCTCTCTCTCGCTCGACCCCGTCTCTGTCTCTCGCTCGACACTGTCTCTCTCTCTAGCTCGACACCGTCTCCCTCTCTCTCCCTCGACAACGTCTCTCTCTCTCTCTCTCGCATGACCACGTCTCTCTCTCGCTCTACACCGTCTCTCTCGCTCGCTCGACACCGTCTCTCTCTCTCTCGCTCGACACCATCTCTCTCTCCCTCTCTCGCTCGACACCGTCTTTCTCTCTCTCGCTCGACACCGTCTCTCTCTCTCTCTTGCTCGAAGCGGTCTCTCTCCCTCTCTCGCTCGACCCCGTCTCTCTCTCTCTCTCTCTCTCTCGCTCAACCTCCTTCTCTCTCTCTCGCTCGACCCCATCTCTCTCTCTCGCTCGACCCCGCCTCTCTCTCCCTCTCTCTCGCTCGCTCGACCCCGTCTCTCTTTCTCTCTCCCTCGCTCGATCGACCCCGTATCTCACTCTCTCTCTCTCTCTTTTGCTCGACCCCCTCTCTGTCTCTCTCTCTCTCTCTCGCTCGACACCGTGTCTCTCTCTATCTCCCTCTCTCGCTCACTCGACCCCGTCTCTCTCTCTCTCTCGCTTGACCCCGTCTCTCTCTCTCTCTCGGTCGACCCCGTCTCTCCCTCTCTCGACCCCTTCTCTCTCTCTCGCTCGACCCCGTCTCTCCCTTTCTCGCTCGACCCCGTCTCGCTTTCTCTCTCTCGCTCGACCCCGTCTCTCTCCCTCTCTCTCGCTCGACCCCGTATCGCTCTCTCTTTCTCTCGACCCCGTCTCTCTCTCTCGGTCGACCCTGTCTCTCTCTCTCTCTGGACCCCGTCTATCTCTCGCTCGACCCCGTCTCTCTCACTCTCTTGCTCAACCCCGTCTCTCTCTCTCTCTCGCTCGACCCTGTCTCTCTCGCTCGACCCCGTCCCTCTCTCTCTCTCTCGCTCAATCCCCTCTGTCTCTCTCTCACTCGACCCCGTCTCTCTCTCTCTCTCTCTCGCTCGATCCCCTCTGTCTCTCTCTTCCTCGACCCCGTCTCTCTCTCTCGACCCCGTCTCTCTCTCACTTCAACCCGTCTCTCTCTCTCTCGCTCGACCCCGTCTCTCTCTCTCTCTCTCTCTCTCTCTCTCGCTCGCTCGACCCCGTCCCTCTCTCTCTCTCGCTCGACCCCGTCTCTCTCTCTCTCTATCTCGCTTGACCCCGTCTCTCTCTCTCGCTCGACCCCGTCTTTCTCTCTCGTTCTCAGTCGACCCTGTCTCTCTCTCTCTCTTGCTCGACCCCGTCTCTCTCTCTCTCGAACCCATCTCTCTCTCGAGCCCATCTCTCTCTCTCGCTCTCGCTCGACCCCGTCTCTCTCTCTGTCGCTTGACCCGTCTCTCTCTCTCTCTCGATCGACCCTGTCTCTCTCCCTCTCTCAGGCTCGACCTGTCTCGCTCCCTCTCTCTCTCTCGACACTGTCTCTCTCTCTCTCGTTCTCAGTCGACCCTGTCTCTCTCTCTCTCTCTCGCTCGACCACCTTCTCTCTCTCACGCTCGACCCCGTGTCTCTCTCTCTCTCTCTCGAAACCGTCACTCTCTCTCTCGCTCGACCCCGTCTCTCTCTCTCTCCCTCTACCCCGTCTCTCTCTCTCTCTCTCTCTCGCTCGCTCGACCCCGTCTCTCCCTCTCTCTCGCTCGCTCGACCCCGTCTCTCTCTCTGTCTCCCTCGCACGATCGACCCCCTATCTCTCTCTCTCTCTCTCTTTCGCTCGACCCCGTCTCTGTCTCTCTCACTCGACCCCGTCCCTCTCTCTCTCCCTCTCTCTCTCTCTCGACGCATCTCTCTCTCTCGCTCGACCCCGTCTCTCTCTCTCTCTCGCTCGAACCCGTCCCTCTCTCTCTCTCGCTTGACCCCGTCTCTCTCTCTCTCTCTGTCGACCCCGTCTCTCTCTATCGCTCTCGCTCAACCCCGTCTCTCTCTCTCTCTCTCGCTTGACCCCATCTCTCTCTTTCTCTCTCGCTCGACCCCGCCTCTCTATCTCGCTCTCGCTCCACCCCGTCTCTCTCTCTCTCTCGCTCGACCCCGTCTCTCTCTCTCTCTCTCGCTCGACCCCGTCTCTCTCTCTCTCTCTTGCTCAACCCCGTCTCTCTCCCTCTCTCTCGCTCGGCCGTCTCGCTCTCTCTCTCTCTTGCTCGACCCCGTCTCTCTCTCTCTCTCTCGACCCCGTCTCTCTCTCTCGCTCCACACTGTCTCTCTCTCTCTCTCATCCCCGTCTATCTCTCGCTCGACCCCGTCTCACTCTCTGTCTCGCTCGACCCCGTCTCTCTCACTCTCTCGCCCGACCCCGTCTCTCTCTCGCTCTCTCGCTTGACCCCGTCTCTCTCTCTCTGGCTCGACCGCGTCGGTCTCTCTGTCGCTCGACCCCGTCGCTCTCTCTCGCTCGACCCCGTCTCTGTCTCTCGCTCGACACTGTCTCTCTCTCTAGCTCGACACCGTCTCTCTCTCTCTCCCTCGACAACGTCTCTCTCTCTCTCTCGCTCGACCCCGTCTCTCCCTCTCTCTCGCACGACCACGTCTCTCTCTCGCTCTACACCGTCTCTCTCGCTCGCTCGACACCTTCTCTCTCTCTCTCGCTCGACACCGTCTCTCTCTCTCTCTCTCTCGCTCGACACCGTCTTTCTATCTCTCGCTCGACACCGTCTCTCTCTCTCTCTCGCTCGAAGCGGTCTCTCTCCCTCTCTCGCTCGACCCCGTCTCTCTCTCTCTGTCTCTCTCTCGCTCAACCTCCTTCTCTCTTTCTCGCTCGACCCCGTGTCTCTCCCTCTCTCGCTCGCTCGACCCCGTCTCTCTCTCGCTCGCTCGACCCCGTCTCTCTCTCTGTCTCACTCGCTCGAGCCCGTCTCTCTCTCTCTCCCTCGCTCGATCGACCACGTATCTCACTCTCTCTCTCTCTCTTTCGCTCGAACCCGTCTCTCTCTCTCTCGCTTGACCCCGTCTCTCTCTCTCTCTCCCTCTGTCTCTCTCTCGAAGTATCTCTCTCTCTCTTTCGCTCGACCCCGTCTCTCTCTCTCTCTCTCTCTTTTGCTCGACCCCGTCTCTGTCTCTCTCTCTCTCTCTCACTCGACCCCATCTCTCTCCCTCTCTCTCGCTCGACTCGTCTCGCTCTCTCTCTCGCTCAACCCCGTCTCTCTCTCTGTCTCGACCAATTCCCTCTCTCGCTTGACCCCTTCTCTCTCTCTCTTGCTCGACACTGTCTCTCTCTCTCGCTCGACACCGTCTCTCTCGCTCAACCCCGCCTCACTCTCTCTCTCGCTCGCTCGACCCCGTCTCTCTCTCACTCTCCCTCGCTCGACCCCGTCTCTCTCTCTCCCTCGACCCCGTCTCTCTCTCTCCCTCTCGCTTGACCCCGTCTCTCTCTAACTCGCTCGACCTCGTCGCTCTCTCTCTCTCGCTCGACCCCGTCTCTCTCTCTCTCGCTCGACACCGTCTCTCTCTCGCTCGACACCGTCTCTCTCTCTCTCTCTCCCGCTGGACCCCGTCTATCTCTCTCTCTCGCTCAACCCCGTCTCTCTCTCTCTCTCTCTCTCTCTCTCAATCTCCTTCTCTCTCTCTCTCTCGCTCGATCCCGTCTGTCTATCTCTCAGTCGACCCCGTCTCTCTCTCTCTCTCGCTCGACCCCGTCTCTCTCTCTCGCTCGACCCCGTCTCTCTCTCTCTCTCGCTCGACCCCGTCTCTCTCTCTCTCTCGCTCTATCTCCTTCTCTCTCTTTCGCTCGATCACGTCTGTCTCTCTCTCGCTCGACCCCGTGTCTCTCTCTCTCTCTCTCTCGAACCCATCTCTCTCTCTCTCTCTTGCTCAACCCCGTCTCTCTCCCTCTCTCTCGCTCGACCCCGCCTCTCTATCTCGCTCTCGCTCCACCCCGTCTCTCTCTCTCTCTCGCTCGACCCCGTCTCTCTCTCTCTCTCTCGCTCGACCCCGTCTCTCTCTCTCTCTCTTGCTCAACCCCGTCTCTCTCCCTCTCTCTCGCTCGGCCGTCTCACTCTCTCTCTCTCTTGCTCGACCCCGTCTCTCTCTCTCGCTCCACACTGTCTCTCTCTCTCTCTCATCCCCGTCTATCTCTCGCTCGACCCCGTCTCACTCTCTGTCTCGCTCGACCCCGTCTCTCTCACTCTCTCGCCCGACCCCGTCTCTCTCTCGCTCTCTCGCTTGACCCCGTCTCTCTCTCTCTGGCTCGACCGCGTCGGTCTCTCTGTCGCTCGACCCCGTCGCTCTCTCTCGCTCGACACTGTCTCTCTCTCTAGCTCGACACCGTCTCTCTCTCTCTCCCTCGACAACGTCTCTCTCTCTCTCTCGCTCGACCCCGTCTCTCCTTCTCTCTCGCACGACCACGTCTCTCTCTCGCTCTACACCGTCTCTCTCGCTCGCTCGACACCTTCTCTCTCTCTCTCGACACCGTCTCTCTCTCTCTCTCTCTCGCTCGACACCGTCTTTCTATCTCTCGCTCGACACCGTCTCTCTCTCTCTCTCGCTCGAAGCGGTCTCTCTCCCTCTCTCGCTCGACCCCGTCTCTCTCTCTCTCTCTCTCTCTCGCTCAACCTCCTTCTCTCTTTCTCGCTCGACCCCGTGTCTCTCCCTCTCTCGCTCGCTCGACCCCGTCTCTCTCTCGCTCGCTCGACCCCGTCTCTCTCTCTGTCTCACTCGCTCGAGCCCGTCTCTCTCTCTCTCCCTCGCTCGATCGACCACGTATCTCACTCTCTCTCTCTCTCTTTCACTCGAACCCGTCTCTCTCTCTCTCGCTTGACCCCGTCTCTCTCTCTCTCTCCCTCTGTCTCTCTCTCGAAGTATCTCTCTCTCTCTTTCGCTCGACCCCGTCTCTCTCTCTCTCTCTCTCTCTTTTGCTCGACCCCGTCTCTGTCTCTCTCTCTCTCTCTCACTCGACCCCATCTCTCTCCCTCTCTCTCGCTCGACTCGTCTCGCTCTCTCTCTCGCTCAACCCCGTCTCTCTCTCTGTCTCGACCAATTCCCTCTCTCACTTGACCCCTTCTCTCTCTCTCTTGCTCGACACTGTCTCTCTCTCTCGCTCGACACCGTCTCTCTCGCTCAACCCCGCCTCACTCTCTCTCTCGCTCGCTCGACCCCGTCTCTCTCTCACTCTCCCTCGCTCGACCCCGTCTCTCTCTCTCCCTCGACCCCGTCTCTCTCTCTCCCTCTCGCTTGACCCCGTCTCTCTCTAACTCGCTCGACCTCGTCGCTCTCTCTCTCTCGCTCGACCCCGTCTCTCTCTCTCTCGCTCGACACCGTCTCTCTCTCGCTCGACACCGTCTCTCTCTCTCTCTCTCCCGCTGGACCCCGTCTATCTCTCTCTCTCGCTCAACCCCGTCTCTCTCTCTCTCTCTCTCTCTCTCTCAATCTCCTTCTCTCTCTCTCTCTCGCTCGATCCCGTCTGTCTATCTCTCAGTCGACCCCGTCTCTCTCTCTCTCTCGCTCGACCCCGTCTCTCTCTCTCGCTCGACCCCGTCTCTCTCTCTCTCTCGCTCGACCCCGTCTCTCTCTCTCTCTCGCTCTATCTCCTTCTCTCTCTTTCGCTCGATCACGTCTGTCTCTCTCTCGCTCGACCCCGTGTCTCTCTCTCTCTCTCTCTCGAACCCATCTCTCTCTCTCTCTCTTGCTCAACCCCGTCTCTCTCCCTCTCTCTCGCTCGACCCCGCCTCTCTATCTCGCTCTCGCTCCACCCCGTCTCTCTCTCTCTCTCGCTCGACCCCGTCTCTCTCTCTCTCTCTCGCTCGACCCCGTCTCTCTCTCTCTCTCTTGCTCAACCCCGTCTCTCTCCCTCTCTCTCGCTCGGCCGTCTCGCTCTCTCTCTCTCTTGCTCGACCCCGTCTCTCTCTCTCGCTCCACACTGTCTCTCTCTCTCTCTCATCCCCGTCTATCTCTCGCTCGACCCCGTCTCACTCTCTGTCTCGCTCGACCCCGTCTCTCTCACTCTCTCGCCCGACCCCGTCTCTCTCTCGCTCTCTCGCTTGACCCCGTCTCTCTCTCTCTGGCTCGACCGCGTCGGTCTCTCTGTCGCTCGACCCCGTCGCTCTCTCTCGCTCGACACTGTCTCTCTCTCTAGCTCGACACCGTCTCTCTCTCTCTCCCTCGACAACGTCTCTCTCTCTCTCTCGCTCGACCCCGTCTCTCCTTCTCTCTCGCACGACCACGTCTCTCTCTCGCTCTACACCGTCTCTCTCGCTCGCTCGACACCTTCTCTCTCTCTCTCGACACCGTCTCTCTCTCTCTCTCTCTCGCTCGACACCGTCTTTCTATCTCTCGCTCGACACCGTCTCTCTCTCTCTCTCGCTCGAAGCGGTCTCTCTCCCTCTCTCGCTCGACCCCGTCTCTCTCTCTCTCTCTCTCTCTCGCTCAACCTCCTTCTCTCATTCTCGCTCGACCCCGTGTCTCTCCCTCTCTCGCTCGCTCGACCCCGTCTCTCTCTCGCTCGCTCGACCCCGTCTCTCTCTCTGTCTCACTCGCTCGAGCCCGTCTCTCTCTCTCTCCCTCGCTCGATCGACCACGTATCTCACTCTCTCTCTCTCTCTTTCACTCGAACCCGTCTCTCTCTCTCTCGCTTGACCCCGTCTCTCTCTCTCTCTCCCTCTGTCTCTCTCTCGAAGTATCTCTCTCTCTCTTTCGCTCGACCCCGTCTCTCTCTCTCTCTCTCTCTCTTTTGCTCGACCCCGTCTCTGTCTCTCTCTCTCTCTCTCACTCGACCCCATCTCTCTCCCTCTCTCTCGCTCGACTCGTCTCGCTCTCTCTCTCGCTCAACCCCGTCTCTCTCTCTGTCTCGACCAATTCCCTCTCTCGCTTGACCCCTTCTCTCTCTCTCTTGCTCGACACTGTCTCTCTCTCTCGCTCGACACCGTCTCTCTCGCTCAACCCCGCCTCACTCTCTCTCTCGCTCGCTCGACCCTGTCTCTCTCTCACTCTCCCTCGCTCGACCCCGTCTCTCTCTCTCCCTCGACCCCGTCTCTCTCTCTCCCTCTCGCTTGACCCCGTCTCTCTCTAACTCGCTCGACCTCGTCGCTCTCTCTCTCTCGCTCGACCCCGTCTCTCTCTCTCTCGCTCGACACCGTCTCTCTCTCGCTCGACACCGTCTCTCTCTCTCTCTCTCCCGCTGGACCCCGTCTATCTCTCTCTCTCGCTCAACCCCGTCTCTCTCTCTCTCTCTCTCTCTCAATCTCCTTCTCTCTCTCTCTCTCGCTCGATCCCGTCTGTCTATCTCTCAGTCGACCCCGTCTCTCTCTCTCTCTCGCTCGACCCCGTCTCTCTCTCTCTCTCGCTCTATCTCCTTCTCTCTCTTTCGCTCGATCACGTCTGTCTCTCTCTCGCTCGACCCCGTGTCTCTCTCTCTCTCTCTCTCGAACCCATCTCTTTCTCTCGCTCTCGCTCGACCCCGTCTCTCTCTCTGTCGCTTGACCCGTCTCTCTCTCTCTCGCTCGAAACCGTCTCTCTCCCTCTCTCGCTCGACCCCGTCTCTCTCTCTCTCTCTCGCTCAACCACCTTCTCTCTCTCTCGCTCGACCACGTATCTCTCTCTCTCTCGCTCGAAACCATCACTCTCTCTCTCGCTCGACCCCGTCTCTCTCTCTCTCCCTCAACCCCGTCTCTCTCTCTCTCTCTCTCTCGCTCGCTCGACCCCGTCTCTCCCTCTCTCTCGCTCGCTCGACCCCGTCTCTCTCTCTGTCTCCCTCGCATGATCGACCCCCTATCTCTCTCTCTCTCTTTCGCTCGACCCCGTCTCTGTCTCTCTCGCTCGACCCCGTCTCTCTCTCTCTCCCTCTCTCTCTCTCTCGACGCATCTCTGTCTCTCTCTCGCTCGACCCCGTCTCTCTCTCTCTCTCTCTCGCTCGACCCCGTCTCTCTCTCTCTCTCCCTCGACCCCGTCTCTCTCTCTCTCTTGCTCGACCCCGTCTCTCTCTCTCTCTCTCTCTCGCTCAACCTCCTCTCTCTCTCTTGCTCAACCCCATCTCTCTCTCTCTCTCGCTCGACCCCATCTCTCTCTCTCTCGCTCGACCCCGTCTCTCTCTCTCGCTCCACACTGTCTCTCTCTCTCTCTCATCCCCGTCTATCTCTCGCTCGACCCCGTCTCACTCTCTGTCTCGCTCGACCCCGTCTCTCTCACTCTCTCGCCCGACCCCATCTCTCTCTCGCTCGACCCCGTCTCTCTCACTCTCTCACTTGACCCCGTCTCTCTCTCTCTCGCTCGACCGCGTCACTCTCTCTCTCGCTCGACCCCGTCTCTCTCTCTCGCTCGACCCCGTCTCTGTCTCTCGCTCGACACTCTCTCTCGCTCTCGCTCGACACCGTCTCTCTCTCTCTCTCGCTCGACAACGTCTCTCTCTCTCTCTCGCTCGACCCCGTCTCTCTCTCTCTCTCACACTACCACGTCTCTCTCTCACTCTACACCGTCTCTCTCGCTCGCTCGACGCTGTCTCTCTCTCTCTCGCTCGACACCGTCTCTCTCTCTCTCGCTCGACACCATCTCTCTCTCTCTCTCGCTCGAAGCGGTCTCTCTCCCTCTCTCGCTCGACCCCGTCTCTCTCTCTCTCTCTCTCTCGCTCAACCTCCTTCTCTCTCTCTCGCTCGACCCCGTGTCTCTCCCTCTCTCGCTCGCTCGACCCCATCTCTCTCTCTCTCGCTCGACTCCGTCTCTCTCTCTCGCTCGACCCCGTCTCTCTCTCCCTCTCTCTTGCTCGCTCGACCCCGTCTCTCTCTCTGTCTCGCTCGCTCGAGCCCGTCTCTCTCTCTCTCTCCCTCGCTCGATCGACCCCGTATCTCACACTCTCTCTCTCTTTCACTCGAACCCATCTCTCTCTCTCTCGCTCGACCCCGTCTCTCTCTCTCTCTCCCTCTGTCTCTCTCTCGAAGTATCTCTCTCTCTCTCTCGCTCGACCCCGTCTCTCTCTCTCTCTCTCTTTTGCTCGACCCCGTCTCTGTCTCTCTCTCTCTCGACCCCATCCCTCTCTCTCTCTCTCGCTCGACCCCGTCTCTCTCTCTCACTCGACCCTGTCTCTCTCTCTCTTACTCGACGCCGTCTCTCTCTCTCTCTCCCTCTCTCTCTCTGTCGACCCATCTCTCTCTCTCTCTCGCTTGACCCCATCTCTCTCTCTCTCGCTTGACCCCGTCTCTCTCTCTCTCTCGCTCGACCCCATCTCTCCCTCTCTCGACCCCGTATCTCTCTCGCTCGACCCCGTCTCTCTCTTTCTCGCTCGACCCCGTCTCTCTCCCTCTCTCTCGCTTGACCCCGTATCTCTCTCTCTTTCTCTCGACCCCGTCTCTCTCTCTCGCTCGACCCTGTCTCTCTCTCTCTCTGGACCCCGTCTATCTCTCGCTCGACCCTGTCTCACTCTCTCTCTCGCTCGACCCCGTCTCTCTCACTCTCTCGCTCAACCCCGTCTCTCTCTCTCTCTCTTGCTCGACCCCGTCTCTCTCTCTCGCTCGACCCCATCTCTCTCTCTCTCTCTCTCGCTCGATCCCCTCTGTCTCTCACTCGACCCCATCTCTCTCTCTCTCTCGCTCTACCTCGTTCTCTCTCTCTCGCTAGGTCCCGTCTGTCTCTCTCTCGCTCGAACCCGTCTCACTCTCTCTCTCTTGATCGACCCCGTCTCTCTCTCTCTCTCTCTCGCTCAGCCCCATCTCTCTCTCTAGCTCGATCCTGTCTCTCTCTCTCGCTCGACCCCGTCTCTCTCTCTCGCTCGACCCCGTCTCTCTCTCTCGCTCGGCCCCGTCTCTCTCTCTCTCGCTCGACCCCGTCGCTCTCTCTCTCTCGACCCCGTCTCTCTCTCGCTCGACCCCGTCTCTCTCTCTGTCGCTCGATTGACCCCGTCTCTCTCTCTCTTTCTCTCGACACCGTCTCTTTCTCTGTCGCTCTCGCTCGACCCCGTCTCTCTCTCTCTGTCTCGATCGACCACGTCTCACTCTCTCTCTATCGCTCGACCCATCTCGCTCTCTCTCTCACTCGACCCCGTCTCTCTCTCTCGACCCCATCTCTCTCTCTCTCTCTCTCGATCCCATCACTCTCTCTCGCTCGACCCCATCTCTCTCTCTCTCTCTCTCGACCCCGTCTCTCTCTCACTTCAACCCGTCTCTCTCTCTCTCTCTCGACCCCGTCTCACTCTCTCTCTCTCTCGCTCGACCCCGTCTCTCTCTCTCTCGCTCGACCCCGTCTCTCTCTCTCTCTCTCTCGCTCGACCCCGTCTCTTTCTCTCTCTCGCTCGACCCCGTCTCTCGCTCCCTCGCTCGCTCGACCCCGTCTCTCTCTCTCGCTCGCTCGACCCCGTCTCTTTCTCTCTCTCTCGCTCGACCCCGTCTCTCTCTCTCTCTCTCTCGAACCCATCTCTCTCTCGAACCCATTTCTCTCTCTCGCTCTCGCTCGACCCCATCTCTCTCTCGTTCGACCCTGTGTCTCTCCCTCTCTCAGGCTCGACCCATCTTGCTCCCTCTCTCTCTCTCGACACCGTCTCTCTCTCTCGTTCTCAGTCGACCCTGTCTCTCTCTCCGTCTTGCTCGACACCGTCTCTCTCTCTCTCTCTCGCTCGACCCCGTCTCTCTCTCTCTCTCCCTCTGTCTCTCTCTCGAAGTATCTCTCTCTCTCTCTCGCTCGACCCCGTCTCTCTCTCTCTCTCTCTCTTTTGCTCGACCCCGTCTCTGTCTCTCTCTCTCTCTCTCTCTTTCGCTCGACCCCGTCTCCCTCTCTCACTTGACCCCGTCTCTCTCTCTCTCTCTCGACCCCGTCTCTCTCTCTCTCGCTCGACCCCATCTCTCCATCTCTCTCTCTCGACCCCGTCTCTCTCTCTCTCTCGACCCCGTCTCTCTCTCTCTCACTCGACCCCGTCTCTCTCTCTCTCGACCCCATCCCTCTCTCTCTCTCTCGCTCGACCCCGTCTCTCTCTCTCACTCGACCCTGTCTCTCTCTCTCTCACTCGACGCCGTCTCTCTCTCTCTCTCCCTCTCTCTCTCTGTCGACCCATCTCTCTCTCTCTCTCGCTTGACCCCGTCTCTCTCTCTCTCTCGCTCGACCCCATCTCTCCCTCTCTCGACCCCGTATCTCTCTCGCTCGACCCCGTCTCTCTCTTTCTCGCTCGACCCCGTCTCGCTCTCTCTCTCTCACTCGACCCCGTCTCTCTCCCTCTCTCTCGCTTGACCCCGTATCTCTCTCTCTTTCTCTCGACCCCGTCTCTCTCTCTCGCTCGACCCTGTCTCTCTCTCTCTCTGGACCCCGTCTATCTCTCGCTCGAACCCGTCTCACTCTCTCTCTCTTGATCGACCCCGTCTCTCTCTCTCTCTCTCTCGCTCAGCCCCATCTCTCTCTCTAGCTCGATCCTGTCTCTCTCTCTCGCTCGACCCCGTCTCTCTCTCTCGCTCGACCCCGTCTCTCTCTCTCGCTCGGCCCCGTCTCTCTCTCTCTCGCTCGACCCCGTCGCTCTCTCTCTCTCGACCCCGTCTCTCTCTCGCTCGACCCCGTCTCTCTCTCTGTCGCTCGACCCGTCTCTCTCTCGCTCTCTCTCGACACCGTCTCTCTCTCTCTCGCTCGCTTGACCCCGTCTCTCTCTCTCTTTCTCTCGACACCGTCTCTTTCTCTGTCGCTCTCGCTCGACCCCGTCTCTCTCTCTCTGTCTCGATCGACCACGTCTCACTCTCTCTCTATCGCTCGACCCATCTCGCTCTCTTTCTCACTCGACCCCGTCTCTCTCTCTCGACCCCATC